>NC_056731.1:1860413905-1860456405 GCF_019279795.1 Protopterus annectens
TAGACACTTGATGATAAAAAAAGCCTTTTGGGTTTTTCCCGGTTAGGGGTCGCCACAGCAGAACTCCCGTTCCGCTAATGATTGGCAGTGGATTTTTACAGTACCGAGTTGCCAGCCTGATGCCCAACCTTCAAAGAAGGCATGCCAATTCACACATGCACTTATCTGCATGTCTTTAATGTCACTCGACCGCGGAGAGGACATGCAGACTCCACACAGAAGGCGCTCCAGCCGAGAATCGAATGTTGCTGTGAGGCGACAGTGCTAACCGCTGCACCACTGTGGCCTATTCTATAAATAAGATATATAAGATATATAAACCAACAGTCTGTAAGCAAGATATGCCAAAGAAAATAGACAATGATGTCAAGAATAGCTCCTATTACAAAACACAGTCCTGTGGTCAAAAAATACAACCACCTCAGAAGACACTTTCAACACATGTTTTTACTGTGTACTTAAAATATTCAATAAATAATGCTAACATTCTGTCTCCATTTATAAAATCACATCCTTTATCACACAAATTAAAAAGAATTACACAAACACTCACAAACACACATTCAACAATTTAAATTACATTTCATTTCAGATGATTGTATCTATTATTGTTCCAAAATAGCAATGTGGCAAGAACTGAATTTAAAAGGGTTCAACCTTTTTTTATCCAATTCATTAACTACAAATATAAATACAATTGCATGAACATGTCTGATATAAAACACTTCAAAAATAACTTTTTTTATTGTGTGTTCATTTAGTTCAATATATTGTTTTTCTCCTTATGTATGTATGATTTTAATTATACCGTATCATTCAATGACTGCATTTCAGTATTTCTTAACACTCTAACTTGATAAACAGTATTTCATTTCTAAACTCTTACATGTTTAGCTAATCCACTGACATCATTGACTTTTCTTCTGTCATAAAGGTGTTCTCTAATACGTACACATAAATGTTTCTCTATTTTTTTCTACACAGGATTTAAACACTTATACAGAACCACATATACCACCCCTTGGTGTCTCTGACCCTCCAATGATAAATTTCTTTACAAATGTCTCTGGATGTTGAAAAAATGTTGGTTGTGGGTTGGCATAATGGTTAAGGTGTTCACCTGCTAAACACAAGCTCTATGGTTTGATACTCACCTTTGAAAGCAAATTAGCTAGGCTTAAAATGGTTTACTAGGGCAACTAGTATAGTGCTTACTTATTTGCTGTATAAAACTGCTACGCTTTCAATGTTGTCATTTAAACATTTGTCATCAATCACACCTGGTAGCATGATTGGATTTCTTTAATATTTTAACCCTTTAATGCATAACGTGTAAGATTTCCCTGATCTTTGATTGTGAACTGGGACTATATAACAAGTTGTGCCAGTTTGGTCTAATTATGTGCTTTACTATTCTAGTTGTTGGTGTGCGGTATAAAACACAACTTAATGGCAGAAACACATAAGCAGATGATATGGTAATGCCAGCTCAACACATAACACTGACAATGAAATACTCGATATCTGCAAGCTTTATTACTGTCAGTATCGCATTCCACGCTCAACTTTACAACTTGATTTTGCCACAGTAAATCTCTCTCTCTCTCTCTCTCTCTCTCTCTCTATATATATATATATATATATATATATATATATATATATAGGATATATCTGTATCTAATTCCACCTAAAACACCAATTTGCTAGAGTTTCTGTGATTTAAAAAGCTTGTTTCAGCTACATATTGCACTTATTTTACTGCCTGCACTTTAACAAAGTTGGTTTTGTGTTTAAATTACCTGTTTAACTGCTGTAGGCTACACACTCAAGTGTGATAGCCATTGCTGTGCATTTAAAGTGTTTTTTGATTGTATCTGCTTTATTTTCTGAAAACAACAAAAAAACAAAAAATATATATATTTGTTTTCCTGCCTTTCTAAGCTAGTATAGTCCAGTTTTTAGGTTAGTGCTGAATTCAGGGCTGCGTTACAAGTTTCTGTGTTTGCCCATACCTTACTTGGATAGAAGGAAGTTTCTCTGTTCTCTGTGAGAGTGGGAGCTTTGAGCAGCCTATCTGTCCCTGGAGGAGTGGTTTCAGCCCAGAAATTAGTAGTTTATTGGCCATTTTGGGCTAATTTCCATCTCTTTCATTTCCATGCTATAAAACCTGCATTTGCAAGGTTTTTGTACTAGTATACAGCTCAGCAAGCTCCTGCCTTGTGCCCTGCAGAGTTCTACAGCAGCAGAGAGACAAAAGAGAGGCTTTGGAGTGATTAAGTATCATTTTTCTGAATTTTCTTGCTGCCTTTAGCTAATTCCACCTAAAACGCCAATTTTCTAGAGTTTTGTGATTTAAAAAGCTTGTTTCAGCTACATATGGTACTTATTTTACTGCCTGCACTTTAACAAAGTCATTTTTGTGTTTAAATTACCTGTTTAACTGTTGTAGGCCACACACTGAAGTGTGATAGCCATTTCTGTGCATTTAAAGTGTTTTTTGTTTGACTGAATCTGCTTTATTTTCTGAAAAAAAAAACTTGCCTTCCCACCTTTCTAAGCTAGTATAGTCCAGTTTTTAGGTTAGTGCTGAATTCAGGGCTGTATTACAAGTTTCTGTGTTTGCCCATATGTTACTTGGATAGAAGGAAGTTTCTCTGTTCACCTGTGAGAGAGGGGAGCTTTGATCAGCCTATCTGTCCATGGAGGAATGGTTTCAGCCCAGAAATTAGTAGTTTATTGGTCATTTTGGGATAATTTATATCTCTTTCACTTCCCTGCTATAAAACCTGCATTTGCAAGGTTTTTGTGCTAGTATACAGCTCAGCAAGCTCCTGCCTGGTGCCCTGCAGAGTTCCACAGCAGCAGAGAGACAAAAGAGAGACTTTGGAGTTATTAAGTATCATTTTTCTGCATTTTCTTGCTGCCTTTAGCTAATTCCACCTAAAACACCAATTTTCTAGAGTTTCTTTGATTTAAAAAGCTTGTTTCAGCTACATATTGTACTTATTTTACTGCCGGCACTTTAACAAAGTTGGTTTTGTATTTAAATTACCTGTTTAACTGTTGTAGGCTAAACACTCAAGTGTGATAGCCATTTCTGTGCATTTAAAGTGTTTTTTGATCGTATCTGCTTTATTTTCTGAAAAAAAAAAAACACAAAAAAAATACTTGTTTTCTGACCTTTCTAAGCTAGTATAGTCCAGTTTTCAGGTTAGTGCTGAATTCAGGGCTGTGTTACAAGTTTCTGTGTTTGCCCATACCTTACTTGGATAGAAGGAAGTTTATCTGTTCTCTGTGAGAGAGGGAGTTTTGAGCAGCCTATCTGTCCCTGGATGAGTGGTTTCAGCCCAGAAATTAGTAGTTTATTGGCCATTTTGGGCTAATTTCTATGTCTTTCATTTCCCTGTTATAAAACCCGCATTTGCAAGGTTTTTGTGCTAGTATACAGCTCAGCAAGCTCCTACCTGGTACCCTGCAGAGTTCCACAGCAGCAGAGAGACTAAAGAGAGACTTTGGAGTAATTAAGTATCATTATTCTGCATTTTCTTGCTACCTTTAGCTAATTCCACCTAAAACTCTGATTTTCTAGAGTTTCTGTGATTTAAAAAGCTTGTTTCAGCGACATATTGTACTTATTTTACTGCCTGCACTTTAACAAAGTCATTTTTGGGTTTAAATTACCTTTTTAACTGTTGTAGGCTACACACTCAAGTGTAATAGCCATTTCTGTGCATTTAAAGTGTTTTTTTGATTGTATCTGCTATATTTTCTGGGAAAAAAAAAATATATATATATATATATATATATATATATATATATATATATATATATATTTAGGATTAAGGATATCCACACCTCCAGGCTAGTTGCTCAGCATAATGCATCCGAGATTATCCAAGTGCAACTAGCTCTGGGCAAGACCGCAATCCAAATTGTAGCTTGCTACAGATCCCCCACTATGCCCCAGGATTCCCACTCCTCATTTCTTAATACACTGGAAAATATTAGGGTACAACCTAACACCCTAATAATGGGCGATTTCAACTACCCTACCATTAACTGGGAAAACTACTCATGTACCAACTCTTGTGCTCAATGTTTTCTGGAATTCATAAATTCCAATACCATGGATCAAATTATCCACACCCCCACCAGGGGCAGCAATATCCTAGACCTGATTATTACCAACATGGGGAACTGGTGTTCCACACCAGAGGTCAATTCCTCGTTGGTCAGATCCAACCATAAGCTAATCACCCTAGACATCCACATCCCTCCCCCACCCCCCATTAGGGAAACCACAGTAAAAAATTTCTCCAAAGCCAACTTCACGCTTCTTAAGACAGAAGTGGCAAACTTCACGACACCCATGCTGACGGACAATAGAGATATGACTGCTGAATTCTACACAAATGCACTTTATAAGCACTTACATGAGTGCATGGATCGTGCAATCCCTAACAGAACCAATATGCTATCCTCCAAAAAAAGGAAGCCAATCTGGTGGTCCCCTGCCATAAACAAACTCTACAACAGAAGAAAGAAACTGTTGCAAAAAAGAGTAAAATCCCATGATTGGAGAAACTCCCTGGTCAGCTTCAGTAAGAAGCTGAGATCCCTCATAAAATCCTCCAAAGCTAGTTATGAAAACAAAATCGCCACTGACTCTAAAGACAACCACAAAGCATTCTATAGCTATGTCAAGAATCTCAATGGCAACACTTAGATCTGCTCTGAGTTAAAGCACAATGGCACTAAATATACAGAACCAACGGATATTGCCAACATCCTGGCAGATAGGTTCAGTGCTAACTTTACCCCTCTGTCATCCCCTAAAGGGTCCATCTCTATACCAGAAGAATGTAAAGTTCCTGTAATCACGGCTGCACAGGTAAAAAACACACTATCCAAAGCCAAGAACATAGCATCCATGGGACCTGATGACATCCCAGGCTGTGTTCTACATGAACTACAGAACGAACTGGCACCCCACCTAAGTACCATGTTCAATCATAGCCTCACTTCAGGCTATGTGCCCACTGAATGGTGCACAGTGACAGTTATCTCACTCCACAAAGAGGGAGCCACCACAGACCCTGGAAACTACCACCCCATTAGCCTAACGAGCCTGGTCTGCAAGGCTATGGAGCGTATCATCATGGAACTTATAAACAATGACATTGGTAATCTCCAAACTCAGGACCCCACCCAGTTCAGGTTCGTAAAAGGCAGATCATGTCTCCTAAACCTGATAGAATTCTTTTAAGCAGTCACCAAAGCCGTAGATGAGGGTAAGATGGTTCACACAGCCTATCTAGATCTCGCTAAGGCTTTTGACACCATCCCCCACTCTGGAATTATAGATAAACTCACTAAACTAGGTATAAATCCCTATGTCACAAGATGGGTTGCCAACTGGCTCACTGACAGAACCCACACTGTGAAAGTAGCAGACTCCAAATCCAGCTTCAGACCAGTGACAAGTGGAGTACCACAGGGTTCAGTCCTGGGTCCTCTCCTGTTTGGTATCTACTTCTCTGAAGTACAGGCCAACACAGAAGGTCTTTATTAATGAAGTTTGCAGATGACTGCAAACTAGGAGCCATAATCAAAACTCCAAAAGATTTGGACATCCTACAAAAGGGCCTTGCTGAGACAGATGCCTGGTGTCAAAGCCATGGCCTCAAGCTCATTGCCAAAAAGTGCATTGTTATTCCTTTTGCTAAAAACTCAGTACCCATGAACTACCACATAGGTGGTAGTCTACTTAACACTGAAAGTGTGATAAGAGACCTTGGGACACAGGTGGACAGTAGTCTCTCCTTTGATAATCACATCATCACAGTAGTCAGGAAATCCTTCTATGTCGCACACCTCATCACAAAAGGTTTCTCATCCAGGAAAAAAGAGGTCATTGTTCCCCTCTACTCATCACTTATTAGACCCATTATAGAGTACAATGCCCCTTTTGGTATTATTTATTTTATTTATTTATTTTACATTTGTTAGCCGGGGGTGTCTGACTGAGCCGAAAAGGCCCTTTTTCAGCAGAGGCCCGGGGAGAAAAGCTCCACAAAGAAAAATTACAGACACATTTAGTTATTTAGACATAATCAGTATACACACAAATTACAAGAGACATGTTTTTACAGTGGTATGCGGCACAAACAGTTACAGTGGAGAGAACAATCAAAAAAGATATTAATTTTAAAAATAAATGTAAGTAATAGATTTGTGGTGTACAGCTGAACTTTGGAATGTAGGTAGAATACATACATAGTACACAGGTACAGTACATACATTGTAGATTAGCCAGTGTTTGTGAGTAAGATTGAAAAACTATTATCAATTGCTCTAGATTTAGTATGCATATGTTATCCGCTTTCACTAGCCTGGGGAGCAATCATGGCACTGCCAACTTTGTTTGAGATGTTGCCTGATGAGGTCTTTAAAGGAGGCTTTGGATGATGTGTTTTGAATGCTAGTAGGGACAGAGTTCCATTTTTTAGCCACTGAACTACTCTATAGTGCATCTCCAAAGCTGTTGTAGCTGTTGGTGACTTCTAGTAGTAGTTTGCTTGATGATCTAAGAGGCCTTTTGGCTGAGTGATGTTGTACTAGGTTTTTGAGGGCAGGACACTTATTGGGGAGATAATAGATAGAATGACAGAGGTATGTACCTCACAAGACATCTACAACAACTAGAAAGGCCACAGAAATACCTCACAAAGAGGATTATTGGCCTCAAAGAGATGCCCTATGCAGTCCGTCTCAAAAAACTGCAGCTTTACTCTGTTGCATATCGCCTACTCAGAGGCAATCTCTGCCTAACACACAAAGCTATGTCAAACCCAGAGCTTTTAGACATGCTCCACTTAAAAGACATCCCAATCCCTATGAGCTACATGCTCTAGGGACCTAAACCTCGTCACCACAATAAACGGAACATGCTGGAGGGATAAATTCCTGTCCCAGAGACTTCCCATACTCTGGAACAAACTACCTATCTATATCAAACAAAGCTCCTCATTAGCACTGTTCAAGAAAAATCTTGATGATTGGATGGGAGATAGGAAATTCACCCCGGGGATCACTTCTGTGGCTCTGCTCGACAGTGGCACAGGAAAATAATTTTCTTGGGTGGCGAAAGCCAGAGTACCTTTGGCTAGGCTTATATAGGCCCTAGGGCCAATAGCCTAGTACCTACCTATGAACCTATGAACATATATATATATATATATATATATATATGTATATATATATATATATATATATATATATATATATATATATATATATATATATATATATATATATATATATATATATATACATGTTTTCCCACCTTTCTAAACTAGTATAGTCCAGTTTTCAGGTTAGTGCTGAATTCAGGGCTGTGTTACAAGTTTCTGTGTTTGCCCATACCTTACTTGGATAGAAGGAAGTTTCTCTGTTCACTGTGAGAGAGGGAGCTTTGAGCAGCCTATCTGTCCCTGGAGGAATGGTTTCAGCCAAGAAATTAGTAGTTTATTGGCCATTTTGGGCTAATTTCTATCTCTTTCATTTCCCTGCTATAAAACATGCATTTGCATGCCAGGTAGCGCTGGTTAGCTAGGGTATAACTATTCCCGGCTCCACAAATTCTACTCTTCAATTTTTCCCTTGGAATTAGACAAACATTCAACTTAAGCACTCAAACCATTCACTTCTCATACCGGCACTTGCTCAAAACTCATAGCAAGCACTAATAAACCTTAGCACTAGACCCCGCCTATACTGTAGAGAAGGACAAGGCTCTCTATTTGACCTTACCAGCCAATCAGTAAAACAGATCACTGTACCTATCCAGGCATGTACAAAGGGCAGTTTCACGTGTACTCTCCGGTCCAACTGGTGAATCTGGGCATTTTGAGGCAATGTTACAATTGCCTCATGTACACAGACAGCCCTCTTCTCCTTCCACCAAACACTAATACATGCAAGAGATGCAATAATACAGCCAAACTGGAGGCTAAGCTCTCTCAACCCAAGACTGGACCAGGCAGTCAAGAGGAGAAGCAAATTACTTGCATCACACCGCCAGTCTCACATAGACCTATGAAACCAGCACCAGCAAAAAACACACATAAATACACAAAAACATACTTAGAGGCTCTAAATAAAAATCTGCAGAAGCAACAGAGACCTCCAAAGCAGACATCCAAGCAACCTCCACCCCCCCCCAACACAAACCATGAAACACATACTGGGGCAATGCGGTAACTGCCTCGTGTACACAGACAATCCTCTCCTCCTCCCACCCAACACTACAACCTGCGAGAGATGCACTTACATAGCCAAACTGGAAGCAAAGCTCTCTCCGGCCAAGATTGTGCTAGACAGTCAAGAGGAGAAGGTTAACACCTGCATCACACCTCAAGCAACTCATAGCCCTTCAAAACCCACACCATCATCACCCACACATAGCAACACTAAACCCACATATGTAGAGGCCCTTAACATTAACCTGCCCAAGCAACAAGGACCTCTGAAGCCGAAACGCAAACAAACACCAGTCACAACCAAAGTGACACATAGCTCACAACATCAGTGTGCCACCCAACAACAGTCCCTAAGGCAAGACAATGTACCCAACACTTTAGTCATAGGTGACTCTATAGTCAGGCACACTAATGTCCCACTCACCAGACTGAACAAGGAGAAAATTACAGTCAGCTGCCTGTCGGGTGCCAGGATCCGCCACATAACGCATGCACTCAAGTCACTCCACAAGTACAAATATGACTCTGTCATTGTCCATGCTGGAGTGAATGACTTGAGACGTACCTCCCTGGATGACATGAAAAGAGATATGGAAGAGCTCTTGGATCATGTGACCCAGGCAGGTATGACCCTAGCCCTGAGTAGCATTCTGCCTTCACCAAGAGTGATACCACAGTATAAGGACAAAATTATTGACTTCAACAATTGGCTAAGCTTCTGGTGTCATTCAAAGGGGATCCAGTATTTGTCTGCCTGGGAAGACATGATCGACAAACCACGATGCTTTGCCAGAGATGGTCTGCACCTGTCACCCCTGGGATTCAGGTTACTGGCTAAAGCTCTTGCCACCCCTATAGTGTCTTTTTTAGGCAAGGTTCAAAGGATAAAACCACCACCGTAACAGATAGAAGCAGGCAAAATCTGAAGGTAATGCTACTCAATGCTAGAAGTCTAAACCTCAAAATGCACTCTCTCGAGGCACTCCTAAAAATGGAGAACATCGATATCTGTGCAGTAACTGAGACCTGGTTCAAGGCTCCAGAGAGCACCCCTGCAATACCAGACTACAATTCTTACCACACTTTTCGGCCACAAAACCAGGACCGAAACACTAAAGGTGGAGGAGTGTCCATATTCACCAAGGATATTCACACCTCCAGGCTAGTTGCCCAACACAATGCATCTGAAATTCTCCAGGTGCAACTAACACTAGATAAGACTGCAATCCAAATTGTAGCTTGCTACAGATTCCCCCACCATGCCCCAAGATTCTCACTACACCTTTCTAAACATACTGGAAAATATTAAGATACAACCAAACACCCTAATACTCGGTGATTTCAACTACCCTGCCATTAACTGGGAAAACTACTCTGGTACCAACTCCTTTTCCCAACGGTTCTTGGAATTCATAAATTCCAATGCCCTGGATCAACTAATCCATTGTCCCACCAGGGGCTCCAATATCCTAGACCTGGTCATTACCAACATGGGAGATAGATGCCCCACACCAGTGGTCACCCCCTCATTGGTCAGGTCTGACCATAAGCAAATCACCCTTGACATCCACATCCCACCCCCCAGTAAGGAAACCTCCTTAAAAAACTTCTCCAAAGCCAACTTCAAGCTACTGAAGTCAGAAGTGACAAACTTCACAACACCCATGCAGATGGGATCTGGAAGTTCAACTGCAGAAGCCTACACTAAGGCACTCTGGGAGCACATCCACTCATGCATGAATCGTGCCATCCCAAATAGAACCAAGATGCTCTTCTCCAAAAAAAGGAAGCCAATCTGGTGGTCCCCTGCTATAAACAAACTATACAACAGAAGGAAAAAAACTGTTGCAAAAAAGAGGAAAATCCCAGGATGCAAAAAACTCCCTCACCAGCCTCAGTAAGAAGCTGAGATCCCTCATAAAGTCCTCAAAAGCTAGTTACGAAAATAAAATTGCCAAAGATTCCAAAGACAACCACAAGCCATTCTATAGTTATGTCAAGAATCTAAATGGCAATGCTCAGATCTGCTCTGAGTTACAACAGAATGGCATTAAATATACCGATCCCAAGGATATTGCCAACATCCTGGCAGATCGATTTAGTGTCAGCTTCACCCCACTCTCACCCCCTAAAGGGCCCATCTCAATACCAAAAGATTGCCAAATTCCGATAATCACGGCCACACAGGTAGAAGCCGCACTCTCCATAGCTAAGAATACAGCATCCATTGGACCAGAAGACATCCCAGGCTGTGTACTACATGAACTACAAAATGAACTGGCACCTCACCTAAGTGTCATGTTTAATCATAGCCTCACCTCAGGCTTCGTGCCCACTGAGTGGCACACAGCTGCTGTTATCCCACTCCACAAGGGAGGCTTCACCTTGGATCCCGGGAACTACCATCCCATCAGTCTGACAAGCCTGATTTGCAAGGGCATGGAATAAATTATCATGGAACTTATAAACAAAGATATTGGCAACCTTCAAACACTGGACACCACCCAGTTTGGGTTTGTGAAGGGCCGATCTTGTCCCTGAATCTGATTGACTTCTTCTAATCAGTCTCCAGAGCTGTGGACGATGGTAAGGCAGTCCACACACCCTATCTGGACCTCGCCCAGGCCTTTGACACCATCCCCCACTCTGGAATCATAGATAAAAGTAGTAAGCTGGGCATAAATCCCTACGTCACTCGGTGGGTTGCTAACTGGCTTACTGACAGAACCCAGACAGTAAAAGTAGCCAACTCCAAATCCAGCTCCAGACAAGTGACAAGTGGAGTACCTCAGGGTTCAGTCCTGGGACCACTCTTGTTTGGCATCAACTTCTCTGAAGTACAGGCCAACACTAAGGGACTCTGGCTAACAAAGTTTGCAGATGACTGCAAACTGGGAGCCATTACTGAATCCCCAAATAATGTGGATATTCTACAAAAGGGCCTTACAGAAACAGATGCCTGGTGCCAGAGCCATGGGCTCAAGCTTAATGCCAAGAAATGTATAGTTATCCCCTTTGGAAAAAAACATGTACCCATGAATTACCACATAGGTGGCAGGACACTAAACATCGAAAGTGTGATGAGAGACTTAGGGACACAGGTGGACAGTGGTCTCACTTTCGATAACCACATTGCCACAACAGTCAGGAAATCCTTCTATGTGGCACACCTCATCACTAAGGGCTTTTCATCCAGAAAAAAGGAGGTTATTGTACCACTGTACTCATCCCTCATTAGACCCATTATAGAGTATAATGCCCCGTTTGGTATGTACCTCACAAGACATCTGCAACAGCTTGAATGGCCACAAGAAATACCTCACTAAAAGAATCACAGGCCTAAAGCAGATGCCATATACTGACCGTCTAAAAAAACTCTAGCTATACTCTGTGGCATATCGTCTACCCAGAGGTGATCTCTGCTTAACATACAAGGCCATGTCAAACCCTGAGCTGTTGGACATGCTCCACTTAAAGAAATCCCAATCCCTCAGAGCCACACGCTCCGGGGATCTAAACCTTGTCATCACAATGAATAAAACATGCTGGAGGGATAGGTTCCTGACCCAGAGACTCCCCATACTCTGGAATAGACTGCCCATACATATCAAGCAGAGCACCTCATTGGCCCTCTTCAAAAGGAACCTTGATGATTGGATGGGAGATAGGAAATTCACCCCGGGGATCATGTCAGTCACCCTACTAGACAGGGGCCTGCAGAAGTAAATATTGTGGGAAGAAATATCCAGGGAATTGTTATGGCTAGGCTTGCATAGGCCCTAGGGCCGATAGCCTAGTGCCAACCTATGAACCTATGAACCTATGAACATATTTCACAAAACCAGTGTGCCACACAATCACAGCCCTTAAGGCAAAATAACATACCCAACACACTAGTAATCGGTGACTCTATAGTCACACTGACGTCCCACTCACTAGGCTGAACAAGGAGAAGGTTACTGTTAGCTGCCTATTAGGTGCCAGGATCCGCCACATAACACAAGCACTCAGGTCACTCCAGAACAAGCACAAATATGACTGTCATTGTCCATGTTGATGTGAATGACCTGAGCCGTACCTCCCTGGACTACATGAAAAGAGACATGGAGGAGCTCTCTGATCATGTAGCCCAGGCCGGTATGACCCTGAGTAGCATCCTGCCCTCACCAAGAATGATACCATGGTATAGAGAAAAAATTATCAATTTTAACAATTGGCTAAGCTTCTGGTGTCATTCAAAGGGGATCCAGTGTCTGTCAGCCTGGGATGAAATGCTTGACAAGCCACGGTGCTTCGCTTGAGATAGCTTGCACCTGTTACCCTTAGGCTTTTGAATTCTGGCCAAGGCTCTTGCCACCCCCATAGTGCCTTTTTTAGGTGAGGCTCAAAAGACAAACCCACTGCCGTAAATAGCACAAGTAACAAAAAACTGAGGGTAATACTACTCAATGCCAGAAGTCTAAACCTCAAAATGCATGCACTCGAGGCACTCCTCAGTATGGAGAAAATCAATATATGTGCAGTCACAAAAACCTGGTTTAAGGCTCCAGAGAGCACCCCAGCACTACCATGCTAAAACTCATACCATACATTTCGGCCTCAAAACCAAGACCGAAATACAAAAGGCGGGGGAGCATCCATATTCATCAAGGATACTCACACCTCCAGGTTAGTGGCACAGCATGATGCCTCAGAGGTCATCCACGTGCAACTAACAATGGGCAAAACTGCTATTCAAATTATAGCTTGCTACAGATCACCCACCATGTCCCAGGACCCCCACTCCACATTCCTGGAAACACTGGGAAGCATAAAGGTCCTACCAAACAGTCTGATATTGGGTGATTTCAATTACCCAAACATTAACTGGGAGAACTACTCAAGTACAAACTCCCTTGCCCAATATTTCCTAGAATTTATAAACTCAAATGCCCTGGATCAACTGGTCAACACCCCCACTAGAGGTGACAACATATTGGACCTGGTCATCACAAACATGGGCAACCGGTGTTCCACACCGGAAGTCAACCCCTTGCTGGTTAGATCTGACCATAAACTAATCACTCTGGATATCCACATTTCATCACCACCCCCGGTCAAAGAAACCACCATGAAAAACTTTTCAAAAGCAAACTTCACATTACTTAAGACCGAGGTGGGAAGCTTCAAAGCCCCCATGCTAAAGGATAATGTTGTCCAAGCTGCAAAATCCTTTACTAATGCACTATACGGGCACCTACAAGAATGCATGGATCATGCTATGCCAAACAAAACCAAGACTCACTCCACCAAGAAAAGGAAACCAGTCTGGTGGATCCCTGCTATAAACAAGCTATACAATAGAAGGAGGAAACTAGTACAGAAAAGAGCAAAATCCCAAGAAGGGAAGACATCCCTGATCAGTATCAGGAAGAAACTATGTTCCCTCATAAAATCATCCAAGGCTAGCTTCGAAAGAAAAATTGCCATGGACTCCAAAGATAACCACAAGGCATTCTTTAGATATGTCAAGAATCTAAGTGGCAATTCTCAGATCTGCTCGGAGTTAGTGCAGAATGGCATAAAATACACTGAACCGACTGATATAGCCAACATCCTGGCAGACAGGTTAATTGCAAACTTCACCCCCCTCTCACTTCCAAAAGGGCCCATAACTATACCAGAAGAATGTAGTTCCCCTGAAATCACAGACACTCAGGTTAAAACAGCCCTCTTCAAAGCCAAAAACACAGCATCAATGGGACTGGACGGTGTCCCAGGCTGCATCCTATATGAGCTCAAAGATGAACTAACCCCTCACCTAAACACAATGTTTAAACTCAGCCTCTCCACAGGCTATGTGCCCACAGAGTGGCACACAGCAACGGTTATTTTACTTCACAAAGGTGGAACCACAATGGACCCCAGGAACTATCGCCCTATAAGCCTGACTAGCTTGGTCTGCAAAGCTATGGAGTGCATCATCACGGATCTCATTAACAGAGACATTGGAAACCTCCAAACACTGGACCCTACCCAGTTCGGCTTTGTTAAAGGCAGATCGTTCCTCCTAAACCTGGTGGACTTCTTTGAGACAGTTACCAAGGCTTTAGATGAGGGAAAGGTGGTCCACACAGCCTACCTAGACCTTGTAAAGGCCTTCAACACCATTCCTGAACATAACCCCCTACATCACGAAATGGGTTGCCAACTGTCTCATGGACAGAACCCACATGGTAAGAGTTGCGGGAGCTAGGTCTGAATCTAAACCGGTTACAAGTGGCGTTCCCCAGGGCTCAGTCGTAGGACCCCTCCTGTTTGGCATATACTTTTCAGAGGTACAGGCAGAACTATGGCTGACCAAATTTGCAGATGACTGCAAACTAGGGGCTATAATTGACTCTCTGGCTGACACAAACATCCTCCAAAAGGGTCTCACTGAGACAGATACCCAGTGTCAAAACCATGGCCTCAAACTAAATGTCAAAAAGTGCATAGTCATCCCCTTTGGAAAAAACAAAGTACCCACAAACTACCACATAGGTGGTAGCCCCCTAAATACAGAAGACATAATAAGGGATCTGGGGACCCAAGTAGATAGTAACCTCTCCTTTGATAATCACATTGCTAAAGTGGTTAGAAAATCCTTCTATGTGGCCCACCTAATCACAAAAGGGTTTGCATCCAGATCGAAAGAGTTCATTGGGCCCCTCTATGCATCAATCATCAGACCCATCATAGAATACAATGCCCCATTTGGGATGTACCTTACAAGACACCTGCAACAACTGGAAAGACCACAGAAGTACCTCACCAAGAGGATCACTGGCCTCAAGCAGATGCCCTAGGCAGCTCGATTAAAGAAACTCCAGCTGTACTCTGTTGCATACTGCCTATTCAAGGCCATGTCCAACCTAGAATTGTTGGTCATGCTCCATCTAAAGAAAACCATATCCCTTCAAGCCACAAGCTCCAGGGATCTAAACCTCATCATAACAATAAACAGGACATACTGAAGGGATAGATTCCTGTCCCAGAGACTTCCCATGCTCTGGAACAAGATTCCAATTTACATTAGGCAGAGCTCCTCACTAACCCTCTTCAAGAGAAACCTTGACGAGTGGATGAGAAACAGAAAGTTTACCTCAGGGATCACTTCAACGGCTCTGCTGGACAGAGGCACAGGGAACTAATCTAAGGGGAGGTGAAAGCCAATACATTCCATCTAGGCTTATTAAATGCCTTTGGGCAGATGGTCTAGTACCTACCTATGAACCTATCTATGGGTTTAGTGGCAATTGTTGCTTCAATAAAAAGTTGACTTCACAAATGTCAAACCATTAATGTCAGCAAACAAACATTGACATGCTTTGGTGCATAGTTATTCCTCAGAGCATGCAAATTCTAAAAGAGAGTTTTTGCAGAGCCCCTCCTTCATCCCCTTCAAATTATTCATTCAAACTCCTAGATTGTACAGTCTCCATGGAAAGGGCTTATTTCTGAAATCTGAGGACTATTCAGTCTACCACAACTGTTACCCATCTGTTTTGTTTAGAAAAGTGTGTCTGCAAATAAGAGTGTCTGTGTGTATATTTATATATAATGTATATATAGGCAGGATATATATATATATATATATATATGTGGCCTTTTTCACTTTGAAAATAAGGCAGTGTAAATTTTCATTTAATTCTCACAACAGTAACAATTGCTTACACTTATTTAAAGTACTTTTCAATAATAATAATTAAAATTATTTTCAAATAATATTATTGCAATATTTACATGGATAAATGTGGGACAGTATAATCTTTATTAGATTTTCCTGAATCCAGATTATATTTTAAGGTTCACATCCAGTCTAGTGAGAGTTTGCTTTCCCTCCATTCATTTGAGTCGTCTTGCATGTCTTCATGATTTTTTTTCTCATTAACTTCACCGTACCAGTAACAAAGATGGTTTGTGTGTACAGTTGTATTGTTTCCACTATTAGGCTATATTCTGTTTAACCACATATGAAGGAAAGAGAACGTTTACTTCTTCCATAGTACTCCATCCTCATTTGTCACCTCAAAAATTCTATGATTTTTTTTTTGTTTCTTATGAAATATGTTATATGTTATCTCCCAAATATATTTTATGTTAATACACTCAAAAACATGTTTACATTGTCTGCCTTAGGAGTTACATCTCTAGCACTTTTCATGTGTGTTCCTTCTTTTCTTAAACAGTCATAAAGTGACTAAAACTACATATGCAATAGTCTCAGCTGTTCATAGGTTAGTACTAGGCTATCGGCCCATAACAATTCCCTGGATATTTCTCCTCCCGTAATTTTCACACACACATATAGGAATCTTCCCACCCAATCACACTCACCCATTCACCTACATACACACACACACACACACACACACACACACACACACACACACACACACACATAGGGATCTTCCCACCCAATCACACTCACCCATTCACTTACACACACACACACACACACACACACACACACACACACACACACACACACACACACACACACACACACACACACACACGCAACACATGTGGCTACAATCATGCACACACACATGTATTCACACACAACACTACAAGTCTGCTAAACTTCCCAGCACTTACTTATCATGCCATCTCACCTATTGACAGTAATGGGTGAATGTGATATTTTGGCTAGGTTACCTTACTCAGCTGAGCAATTCTGCATAAATGCCTTACCACTGACTAATTAGCATAGGCTGCTCCCCCAAAATGCCTTAAAATCAGCTTTCAGTGTGTTTAGCTAGATATTGGATTCCTTTGTCCTTGCTATTGGACTGTAATTTTTTTTAATTACTTTGTGCTTACACTCTGAAGCCGCAGTGGTGCAGCGGTAGTGTTGTCGCCTCACAGCAAGAGGTTCTCCCGTTTGATTATCGGTTGGACAGCCTTCTGTGTGGAGTCTGCATGTCCTCCCCGTGGTCGAGTGGTGTTCAATAGACATGCGTGAATAGGCTTGCCTTCGTTGAAGGTTGAGTGTCGGGCTAGCACCTCGACACCATAAAAATCGACTGCCAATCATTAGCGGACCGGAGTTCCACTGTGTCAACCCCTAACTGGGAAAAAGCTGAAAGAACAACAACTTTGTGCTTACACTCTGTGAGTTTTTACATTAAGAAGACTTGGGATTGCTTCACCTAGTAGCAGTATGAGATTGCCTGGTCATTCCAAGCTGGAAAAGACATAGGAATGCCCAGAGTTCAGCAATTTTATTTCTCAGCAGGCTAAATAATTAGCTTGATCTGTTTTCAGTGCCTGCATAAAATCGACAAATTTACATGCTTAGCAGTGCCATGTATAGACTCAAACACCTAAAAACAAAATTTTCACCATGGAAATGCACCTCTGAATCTGTACTCAGTAATTCAGTGATCATAGAGATACTAGTTTATGCATTGAGGAGTGCTGCCCCATTAAATTTAGTCAAATATTGCACTGACCAGTTGCCAGTCCCATAAGCACCATACCATGGTTATGCACTTTCCCAATTTCTCTGCTGCTAGTTTGGTGAATATGAGCATTTTAGACAATGTAGCAGTTGTCTTATATTCACTGACAACAAGTTAATTAAAGATACAGGTACAGTATGTAAGAGATATATATACACAATTTCACTGGAGGTGACACTTTCACATGCAAGCATTCATAATAACAATCAGGTTGTCAGAAACACATGTTATACCCACTATGGACTGTATGCACTTCACAATTACAGCGACAAATGCTGAGGCACTTAAATGCAATCCTCCCAAACTGCAAAGACCTTCAAGGCACTCAACCTGCAAAAATTATCCTCAGCAAACCAAAGAGCACTCAACAAAAACAATACCCAGCACTACACATACAGTCACACCCACTGACACCTCAACAACAAAGCCAATAAGGCATGCCAAAACACTTTCCTGGGACTCTAGTCATAGGGGTTTCCATTGTGTGACATAGTGATGCCCCACTCACCAGACTGAACAAGGAAAAAATCTTAGTCGGTTGCCTGTCAGGGGCCAGAATCAGCCAAGTTATGCATGCACTCAAGTCATTGCACCACAGGTACCAGTATGACCCCAGTCATAGTCTGTGAAGTTGTAACCAACCTGAGACACAATTTCCTAGGCTATATGAAGAGAGACATTATAGAGCTCTTGGACTACTTGTCATAGGCTGGTATGTGCCTAGCATTGAGCAGCATTTTACTTTCACCAAGGATGATGTCACAATACAAACAAAAGATGACTGATTTTAATAATTGCCTTAGTTTCTGGTGTCATGTCTAAGGAGATACAATATTTGTCAGCATTGGAGGATATGGTCAGCAGACCACATTGCTTTGTTAAGGATGGTCTGTACCTGTCCCTTCTAGACTTTAAAATATTGGCTAAAACTTTGTCCTCCCAATAGAGCCTTTTTAGGCAATGCCAAACTGGGAAAATGTCCAGCATAGGAGAACCAACCCTGTGGAATCTAAAGGTGTTACTGCTCAATACTAGGAGTCTAAAAATAAGCTTCACTGCCTCCAAGCTCTCCTCCCCTAGGAGAATGCAGACATCTCACAAGAGGTGATAATATCTTGGACTTGGTATTAACCAACATGAGTGACCACTGCAGCATCCCTGCAGTATCATCCATCCTTGTAAGATTCGACCATAAAGCAGTCACGTTCGAAGTCACCATCTCCCCGACCCCCTCTAGCTAGGATAAAAAAAAAACTTCTCCAAAATTGATTAGAGCCTCCTGAGGGATGGTATAAACAGCTTCACAGCCCCCTTGCCCTCTCTAGGAACTGGCACCAGTATCCAAAACTATACCAAATTACTATATGAACATTTATATAGATGCATGGAATCAGGAATATCTGACAGGACTGAATCATCCTCTACAAGAAAGAGTTAACCTGTCTGGGGAACATCTGCAATAAATAAACTCTATAACAAAAGAAAAAAATTGCTGCCCAGGACCAAGAAGGAGCAGGTGCCCAACTTGAAGCAATGTCTCCTTAGCCTAAACAAGCAAATAAGAACACTAGTGAAATATTCCAAAGTAAACTTCGAGTCCTAATTGGCCACATTTACTAGAGACAGTCATGACACTTTCTTCACATATGTCCGTAATCCCAAAAGTAGCACCCAGCTCTGTTCAGAACTAGTTGTCAAGGACACCACATATACAAATGCCATATACATAGCAAACTTGTTGGGTGACACATTCAGTGGAAATTTCACCCGTCTGTCCCACCCATCAGTAAATCAGCACATTCCTAGCACCTGCTCCCTTCCCCTTATATCTAGGGATCAGGTCATCACTGCTCTCTCAAAGGCAAAAAATACAGCCTCCATGGGACGTGATAACATCCCAGGCTGCATCCTACATGAACTCAGGCAGGAACTTGCAACACCATTAGGCACCCTATTCAACCAAAGCCTGAGTACCAGCTTTGACCCAGCTGAGTGGAGGACAGCCACTGTCATCCCTTTACACAAAGGTGGAGCATCCTCTGATCAGGGAAAGTTTAGACCCATCAGTCTAATTAGCCTGATCTGCAAGGCCATGGAATGGATTATCATGGACCTCATTAACAAGGACATTGGCAACTTCCAAATCACTCAATCCTACACAGTTTAGCTTCATCAAGGGGAGGTCGTGTCTGTTAAATTTGGTTGACTTTTCTGAGACAGTCACCAAAGCAATGGACGAGGGAAAGACAGTGCACACCACCTACCTTGACCTGGTCAAAGCCTTTGACACTATGCCCCACTCAGGCATAACAGATAAACTCTCTCAACTAGGCATCAATCCATATGTTACCAGATGGGTAGCTAACTGGCTCACTGACAGAACCCACCTAGTCAAAATAGGGGAAGCCACCTTAAGCAGTTGACTTATATCGAGTGGCATACCCCAGGGTTTGGTCTTGGGGCCTCTGTTATTTGTGGTGCAGGCCAAAACCAGTGGGCTATGACTGACCCAGTTTGCATATGACTGCAAGCTGGGTGCTGTCATCAATTCCACCAGTGATGTGGACATCCTCCAAGAGGGTCTCACCCAAACAAATGACTGGTGCCAGAAACATGGCCTCATGCTGAATACAAAAAAATGCATTATCATCCCCTTTGCGGAGAGTGATGTCCCCACAAATTATCACATTAATAACAACATCCTATCAGTTGTGAGGGATTTGGGCACCCAGATTGATAGCAAACTGACTTTTGACCATCATGTTACTTCCATTGTATGAAAAACTTTCTACATGGCCCACCTCATAGGTAAAGGCGTCTCATCCAGGGACAAGGAGGTCATAACATCCCTGTATTCTTCCCTTGTAAGGCCCATTATTGAGTACAATGCCCCATTTGGCATGCACCTCGTAAAGCATATGTAGCAGCTGGAGAGACCACAGAGGTTCCTCACCAGAAGAATCCAGGGCCTCAAAAATCTACCATACATAGATAGGCTAAAAGCCCTATCCCTGTACTCAGTTTCATACAGACTCCTCAGAGGTGACCTCTGTCTGGCATACAAGATGATGTCAGACCCCACCTTGATGCGACTGCTGCATATCCACAAGTCAAGCTCCACTCGAGTAACCCACATGCGTTACCTCAACCTGGTCTGTGACATCAATAAGACTTGTTGGCAGGACAGATTTGTGTCCCAGAGACTCCCCCATCTGTGGAATAGACTTCATCTCCACATCAGGCAGAGTACCTCTTTACCTCTTTTTAAGTGCAACCTGGATAATTGGATGGAAATAGAAAATATATCCCTGGAATTCCACCCTATGTCTTTGCTGGTTTGTTTTAACATGGGCTAAACTCTTGGCTAGACTTATAATGGCCTCAGGGCCAATAGCCTAGTAACTTCCTATGATTCTATGATCCTATGATATGTGTAGTTTCCGAGGCATGATTTAAAGCCACAGAGAGTACCCTGGCAATGCAAGGCTTCCATGCCTCCCACACATTTAAACCAGAAACCAAACATGCAGGGAGCAAAGGTGAATATGTCTCCATCTTCATCAGTAACAAACAAACCTTGAGGATAGTTAAACAGGATTATGTGCTGGAGTTGTTTTTCTAAGTCCAAATTACCATAGACAAAGTTCCATACCATATCCTAGCTAGCTAGCTATATAGGTCACCCTCTATGTCCCATAAAACCGATAGCTCATACCTAGACCTGCTGGAAATATTCCCCTTGCTCATGGGTGACTTTAATTACCCCATGATAGACTAGAAATCCTACACAACCCATAACATACAGGCTCAGAGATTCCTTGACTTTGTAAACACAAACATCCTAGACCAGATAATCCATTCCCCTCCTAGAGTGTTCCACATATTGGAGCTGGTACTCACAAATATGGAAGAACACTGCCCTCCCACCCCCCAGTATTGTATCCTTTCTGCTGAGGTCAAACAACAAAGCTGTGTCCTTCGAAATAAAACTCAGAACTATAACCCCTGCAAACCCTGTAACAGTTAGGAACTATCCCAAGTCAAACTACCTTTTATTAATCAATAACCTGTCAAGCCCCGCAAAACCTAGACAACACAGCAACCTATGCAGACTTTTTCATGGACATTCTGTACAGCTGTATCAATAGCTGCGTAGAAGTTGTTGTACCTCTCAGACGTAAGCCCAAAACTAACTCAAAAAACAAACCCCCCTATTGAAATCCAAAATTAAACAGGTAATACAACAACAAAGAAAAAGCCATAGCTAAAATTAAGAAGTGTAATGTAAAAACCTGCTCATCAAGCTGAAAAGATAACTAAGAGGGGTGATTAAGTCCAACAAAGCTAAATTTGAGGTAAATATAGCATCCCAGGGCAAGGGCAACCACAAAGCCTCCTTTAGCTATATCCAAAACCTCAAAGGCAGCACACAATAGTATGCTGAACTGGTTATAACGGAGCCACATTCACAGAGCCAGGAGATATAGCAAATTTTCTTTCTGATAAATTGAGCTCCAACTATACCCCCTCCACTCTGCCACAGCTACCCACCAGGCAATGCCATCTAACATAGCCACTCCAGTTATCAATATTCAGCAGGTTCTTGATGTGCTGTCTAAGGTCAAGAACACAGCTTTCATGGGCCCCAATGATATATAAGGATACTTCCAATATAGCATGAAATATGGCTTGTCAGGGCCACTGGAGTCATTATTCAACCAAAGCCTGCAAAGAGGATTTGTACCAAGCAAATGGAGGACTGCAATAATGGTCATTCTTCTGCACAATTGTGGAGCACCAAAGGACCTATGGAATTACAGATTCATTAGTCTGATTAATCTTATAAGCAAAGCCATGAAAAGAATTATCATGTCAATGATTAATAATGACATAGGAAACCTTCACACACTGGACCCAACCCAGTTTGATTTTGCTGAGGGCAGGACATGCCTACTAAACCTGGTGGACTCCTTTGAGAGGGTCACGAACACAACACATAAGGGCAAAATTGTGAATACTGCCTACCTTGATCTGGTTAAGGCATGGCCACATGGGCATTGCAAACAAACTTACAGAATTAGGCACAAATTAATTTGTTTAACAAGAAAGTCTGACTTGGAATGAGTCAATTTTCAGCAGAAGCCCAGTCAGAAATGCTCCAGATACATGTCTTTGTAATGTGGGAGGAAACCAGAGCACTTGGAGAAAACTCACATGAATGCAGGGAGGACAAGCAGACTCCACACAGAAGGCACCCCAGCTGGGAATCGAACTAGAGAACTTCTTCCTGTGAGGTCACAACACAATTGCTGCACCACTATACCATCCATTGTGGGCAAATCCCTATGTAACATGCTGAATATTTAGTTGGCTCTAAGGACACAGGAAGTTAGGATAGGGGAGACCACCTCCACATAGAGGCCAGCCCCCAGCAGAGTCCTTCATGGCTCTGTGTTGGGTCAGCTCCTTTGTGGCATCTATTTCTCAGACATCAAGGTCAATGTCAAGGGCCTCTAGCTGACCAAGTCTGAATATGGTTTGAAACTGAGTGCAGTCCTAGAATCCCCCCAAAACACTAACATCTTGCAAGAAGGTCTAACTCAGACAAATGACTGGGGCCAAAGCCACAACTTAAACTGAATGCTTCTTCTTCTTCTTCTTTCGGCTGCTCCAGTTAGGGGTTGCCACAGCAGATCAACTATTTCCATTTCTTCCTGTCCTCTGCATCTTGCTCTGTCACACCAGCCACCTGCATGTCCTCTCTCACCACATCCATAAACCTTATATTAGGCCATCATTTTTTTCCTGTTACCTGGCAGCTTCATCCTCAGCATCATTTTCCCAATATACTCTGCATCCCTCCTCAGCACATGTCCAAATCAACGTAATCTTGCCTCTTTGGCTTTGTCTCCAAACCTTCCAACCTGGGCTGACCCTCTGATATACTTATTCCTAACCCTGTCCATCCTTGTCACACCCAGTGCAAATCTTAACATCTTGAACTCTGCCTGAATGGTAAGAAGTGCATAATAGTACCTTTTGAGATCTCAGACACCCTAGAAAACTACCTAATTGATATAAGAGTAGAAACAGTAGTCAGGGACTTGGGGACATATGTAGATAGTAACCTGGCTTTCGACCAATGTCTACCTAAGGTAAGGTAGTAAGAAAATCATTCTATGTCACTCAGCTTATAAGGGCATGGTAGCTAGGTCCAGGGAAGTCAATGTACCACTATACTGGGCCCTCATTTGAACCACCATTGAGTACATCTTCGGTATGTACCTGACCAAGTACATGCAGCAACTGAAATGTTTACAGAGTCCACAACTATGTCAAGAATCTCAGTGGCAACATTCAGATCTGCTCTGAGCTACAGCACTATGGCACTAAATATACAGAACCAACCGATATTGCCAATATCCTGGCAGATAGGTTCAGTGTTAACTTTACCCCCCACTCACCCTCCAGAGGGTCCATCTTAATACTGGAAGAATACAAAGCCCCTGTAATCATGGATGAACAAGTAAAGACCGCACTCTCCAAAACCAAGAACACAGCATCCATAGGACCATACTACATCCTAGGCTGCATACTGCATGAACTACAGAACCAACTGGCACCCCACCTAAGTAACATGTTCAGTCATAGCCTTACCTCAGGCTATGTGCCTACTGAATGGCGCACAGCAACGGTTATCCCACTCCACAAAGGGGGGTGCCACCACAGACCCCGGAAACTACCACCCATTAGCCTGACGAGCCTGGTCTGCAAGGCCATGGAATATATCATATTGGAGCTTATAAACAAAGACATAGGTAACCTTCAAACCCTGGACCCCACTCAGTTTGGGTTTGTAAAAGGTAGATCATGTCTACTAAACCTGATTGACTCCTTTGAAGCAGTCACTAGAGCCATAGACGAGGGCAAGGTAGTGCACACAGCCTATCTTGACCTTGCCAAGGCTTTCAATACCATCTCCCACTCTGGAATTATAGATAAACTCAATAAACTGGGCATAAATCCCTATGTCACAAGATGGGTGGCCAACTGACTCACTGACAGAACCCACACAGTAAAAGTAGTCAACTCAAAGTCCGACTTCAGACCAGTGATGAATGGAGTACCGCAGGGTTCGGTCTTGGGTCCTCTCCTGTTCAGTTCATAGGTTCATAGGTTCATAGGTTCATACTAGGCTATCTGCCCTAGGGCATTTATAAGCCTAGCCAGAATGTGTTTGGCTTTCGCCACCCATTTTAAATGAATTTTGCTATGCCCTTTTTCGAGGTTAGTATACTGTGCCTCTGTCTAACAGTGACACAGAAGTGATACCCGGGGTAAACCTACGATCTCCCATCCACTCATCAAGATTCCTCTTGAAGAGAGTCAATGAGGGACTCTGCCTAACCTGGACTGGGAGTTTATTCCCGAGTGAAGGGAGCCTCTGGGTTATGAATCTGTTCCTCCAACATGTCCTATTTATTTCACTGTTGAGGTTCAAGTCTCTTGAGCACATAGCTAGATGGGATTTGGATTTTCTGAGGTGCAGCATGTTCATTAATTCCGGGTTGGACATGGCTTTATACGTCAGGCACAGATCGCCTCTGAGCATGCGGTATGCCACTGAGTAGAGCTGGAGTTTATTTAACCGGACAGCATATGGCATCTGTTTGAGCTGTTTGATCCTCTTGGTGAGGTACTTTTGGGGTCTTTCCAGTAGCTGCAGGTGTCTGGTAATGTTTTTCTAACCACTTTGGCCACGTGGTTTTCAAATGAGAGATTGCTATCAACTTGGGTCCCCAGGTCCGTAATTACTTCTTCTGTACTTAATGGATTACCACCTATGTGGTAATTTGTGGGCACTTTGTTTTTGCCAAAGGGGATGACTATACACTTTTTGGCATTTAGCTTGAGGCCATGGCTCTGGCACCAGTTGTCTGTTTCTATGAGGCCCTTTTGGAGGATGCTTGTGTTGGCTGGAGAGTCGATTATGGCGCCTACTTTGCAGTCATCTGTGAACTTGGTCAGCCACAGTCCTTCCATGTTGGCTGTACCTCCGAGAAATATATACCAAACAAGAGAGGTCCCAGGACTGAGCCGTGTGGGACACCACTTGTAACTGGTTTGGAGTCTGACATGGCTCCAGCAATTCTAACCATGTGGGTTCTGTCCTGGAGCCAGTTTGCAACCCATCTAGTGACATAGGGGTTTATATTTAAGCTGGTGAGCTTATCTATAATGCCCGAGTGGGGTAATGTATCGAAGGCTTTTGTGAGGTCCAGGTAGGCTGTGTGGACTACCTTCCCCTCGTCAATGGCCTTGGTGACTGTTTCAAAGAAATCAACCAGGTTTAAGAGGCAGGATCTGCCCTTAACAAAGCCAAACTGGGTAGGATCCAGTGTCTGTAGGTCCCCAATATCTTTATTTATGAGGTCCATGATGATCCTTTCCATAGCTTTGCAGACCAAGCTAGTCAGGCTTATGGGGCGATAGTTTCCAGGATCCGTTGAGGCACCACCTTTGTGGAGAGGGACCACTGTTGCTGTACGCCACTCTTTGGGTACATATCCTGTAGTAAGGCTGAGATTGAACAGTAGTTTTATGTTTGGGTTTAGCTCTTCTTGGAGTTCATGTAGGATGCAGCCCAGGACACCGTCTGGTCCCATTGATGCTGTGTTTTTGCTTTGGAGAGGGCAACTCTTACCTGAGCATCTGAGATGTCAGGGGGCAGCACTCTGCTGGGATAGATATTTGCCCTTTTGGTGGGGAGGAGGGGAGGAGTTTGCACTGAACCTGTTGGCTAGGATGTTGGCAATGTCTGTAGGTTTGATGTATTTTTTTGTCATTTTGGACTAATTCTGAGCATATCTGGGAATTCCCACCCAGGTTCCTAACATAACTAAAGAAAGCCTTGTGATTATCCTTAGTGTCCTGTGCAATTTTTCTCTCGAAGCTGACCTTAGACGATTTTATGAGTGCCCGTAGTTTTTTGCTAATACTGATCAGAGATGCCTTCCCTTTTTGGGATTTTACTCTATCATGTAGTAGCTTCCTCCTTCTATTGTATAGTTTGTTTATGGCTGGGGTCCACCAGACAAGACACCTGCCTTTGGAGGATTGGGTCTTGGTTTTATTTGGGATTGTATGATCCATGCATTCCAGAAGGTGTTCATATAATGCATTTATAAAGGATTCTGCGGTCTGAGCCATATTTTCTACAGGCCCGAGGGCTTTGAAGGATTCCACCTCGGTTTTGAGGAGTGTGAAATTTGCTATAGAGAAGTTTTTCACTGTGGTTTTCTGGGCAGAGTGTGGGGTCGGGATGTGAATATCCAGTGAGATTCGTTTATGGTCTGATCTTACCAGTGAGGGATACACTTCTGGTCTGGAGCATAGAGCCCCCATGTTGGTGATGATCGGGTCCAGTATGTTTTCCCATCTTGTGGGAGTGGTAACAAGTTGTTCCATAGCATTTGAGTTTATAAATTCTAGGAACCTTTGGGCTAGGGTGTTGGAGCTAGAGTAATGCTCCCAGTCTATGTTTGGGTAGTTGAAGTCGCCCAATATAATGGTGTTTGGAGAGACCTTCATATTTTCCAGTGTTCTCAGGAAGGCCGAGTGGGGTTCCTGGGTTTGGGAGGGGGGCCTGTAGCAGGCTATAAACTGGAAGGCAGTTTTACCCACTGTTAGTTGCACATGGATAGTCTCTGATGCTTCATGCTTTGCCACCAACCTGGAGGTGTGGATATCTTTGGCAAATATTGATACTCCCCCTCCTTTTGTGGTTTGGTCCAAGTTTTAGGGACAAAAAGCATGGTATGAGGCATAACCTGGTAGTGCTTGGGTGCTCTCAGGAGCCTTGAACCAGATTTCTGTTACTGCACAGATATCGATGTTCTCCATGCTAAGGAGAGTTTCGAGTGCGTGCATCTTGAAGTTTAGACTTCTAGCGTTGAGTAGCATTACTCTTAGTTTCTTATCCCTTGTGACACCAATGGAGGTGGGTTTGTCTTTTGAGCCTTGTCTAAAAAATTCACTATGGGGGTGGCAAGAGCCTTTGCCAATATCTGAAAGCCCAGGGGTGACAGGTGCAAGCCATCCCTAGCGAAGCATCATGGCTTGTCGAGCATGTCATCCCAGGCTGACAGGCATTGAATCCCCTTTGAATGACACCAATACTTAAGCCAATTGTTGAAATTGATCATCTTGTCTTCATATTGTGGCATCATTCTTGGTGAGGGTAAGATGCTACTCAAGGTCAGGGTCATACCAGCCTGGGCTACATGCTCAGAGAGCTCCTCTATGTCTCTTTTCATGTAGTCCAGGGAGGTACGCCTCAGGTCATTCACACCAGCATGGACAATGACTGAGTCATATTTGTACTTGCCTTGGAGTGACCTGAGTGCTTGTGTTATGTGGTGGATCCTAGCAGCCGACAGGCAGCTCACCTTGACCTTCTCCTTGTTCAGCCTGGTGAGCGGGATGTCAGTGTGCCTGACGATAGAGTCACCTATTACAAGTGTATCAGGTGTGTTGTTCAGCCTTAAGGGCTGTGACTGTTTGGCACACTGGCTTTGTGAGCTATGTGTTGCACATATTTTGTTTTGGGGTAGCGGTTGCTTGGGTGTCTGCTTTGGAGGTCTCTGCTGCTTAGGCAGATTTTTATTTAGAGCCTCCGAGTATGTTTTTGTGTGTTTATGTGTTTGGTTTGCTGTCGTGGTAGGTCCATGTAAGACTGGAATTGTAGTGAGTATGGTTTCCTTCTCCTCCTGACTGGTTATGCCAGTACTGAGTTGAGAGAGCTTAGCCTCCAGTTTGGCTATATGGTTGCATCTCTCACGTGTTGGAATTTGTTGGGAGGAGGAGAGGGTTGTCTGTGTACATGAGGCAGTTGTAACATTGCCTCAAGATTCCCAGATTCACCAGCTGGACTGGAGAGGAGATTGACAACTGACCTTTGGACATGCTAGAATAGTATTGGGAATTCCTTTATAATTGAAAAAAAGGGCCAATGGGGAACAAGGTACTCAAGGGGAGTTTGTGAGGCTGTAGTGCTTTTAATTTTTTAGTGCTGACTTATATAATTGCTTTAGTGAGCAAGTGCCAGGCTTTAGAGTAGGAATAGGGTGTTTATTATGAGAACTAGATCAGTTCTAAGGGAAAAAGTGAAGAGCAGACTTTGTGGAGCTGAGAATTGTTTAAACCCAATTAAGCAGAGCTGCCCAATGCTGTGCTATGCACAAAATTGCGCAAAGCCGCGCCAAAGCGGGTTTTATACAGGGGGACTTGAAAGAGCTAGAAATTTACCCAAAACAGCCAATAGACCATCAGATTCTTGTGCTGGGAACACTCCTCCAGAGATAGATAGGCTGCTCTAAGCTCCCCACTGCCACTGGTGAACAAAGAAGCCTCCCTTTATCCAAGAAAGGAAATGGGCAACACAGGAACTTTCCAAAAGTCCAGAATACAGCAAAGCCTGTATTTGGAATACTCTAGGTCAGGAAAGACAGGAAACAAGGATAATTGTTTTGTTTTTTTTTCTTTTTTTGCATCAAACAGCAGAAAAATGCAATAAATATGTAACACAGGCTAGCGCACTTGAGTGTGTAGCCTCAACAGGTAAATGCAACAAACAGGACAAACTTTAAAAGTGCAGGTGCAAAAACAACTTTAAACAGTTTAAAACAGTTCAAGAAGCAGAAATACTTGCAGTTTAGCTAGATCGAACAGTCGCCCAGGTAGTAGCAGGAAAAAAAACACTTTTATCAGGTTAGCAGTCGCTCTTTTAGCCTCTCTGCTGCTAGCACCACTCTGCAGGACCACGAGGAGCTTGGCTGAGTAGTAACAAGCACAAAAAATGCACCAAAGCAGGTTTTATACAGGGGGACTTGAAAGAGCTTCTACTTCTCTGAAGTGCAGGCCAACACGGAAGGTCTTTGGCTAACAAAGTTTGCAGATGACTGCAAACTGGGAGCCATAATAGAATCACCTAATGATGTAGACATTCTGCAAAAGGGCCTCACAGAGACAGATGCTTGGTGTCAAAGTCATGGCCTCAAGCACAATGCCAAGAAGTGCATTGTCATCCCCTTTGGGAAAAACTTGGTACCCATGAACTACCACATAGGCAGTAGCTCACTAAACACTGAAAGTGTGATAAGAGACCTCAGGACACAGGTGGACAGTAGTCTCTCCTTTGATAATCACAGTGCGACAGTAGTCAGAAAATCCTTCTACATGGCACACCTCATCACAAAAGGGCTCTATAGAAAAAAGGAGGTCATTGTTCCTCTCTACTCATCCCTTATCAGACCCATTATGGAGTACAATGCCCCATTTGGCATGCATACAAATGTTTCAAGCACGGGCACTAAAGCCCTTCTAGCTTGCCAATATGCCAAAGCACTTGTTCCCATAATAAATGTCCAGGCTGTTCTTAAAAATATCTAAACTAGTACTTGCTTTAATGTAATTTGGTAGTCTGTTCCAAGCATCACCTACTCTGTCAGAGAATCAATTAGTACACTTCTCATTCCTACAGAATATTCTACATAGGTTATCTGACAATTCTCTAGTACTTTTTGATAACCCCAAACATTCCCAGAGGTAGTTCTCCCTAAATGCCTATTATACCTGAATAAGATCTCCTCTTAAATATCTGTAAGAGACACTGTACAAGTTCAGATAATTTAGTCTTTCATAATAACTTTCACATCCATGGATGCCCTTAGTATACTTCCGCTGTACTCTTTCCAGTTTATTCTTGCTTGTTTTCCTATAGGGTTTCCATATTGTTACTCCATACTCAAGTGTGGGTCTAATGTCGCTAACAAACAATGACTTCATTATGTTTGATTCCCTAGACTTTGTAAATCTTTTTATACAACCTATAGTTCTATAACTATCATTAGCCAATTGGTTGATATTATTAGAAAAACTCATAGCTGAATGTACCCATATGCCCAAGTCCTTAAATTAGTCTGCAGTTTCAATCACTGTGTGCTGTATTAAATATTCACCTTTCATGTCTCCCAAATCTGATATGCTTAGTTTTTGATGTATTTATCAACATATTATTCTCCTGTGCCCAAATGGTCAATTTAGTCAAATTATTTTGCAGACATGCCTTATCTGTAACACTTGTAATCACTTTACCCAATTTCAGGTTGTCAGCATATAGACTGTGGAACACATCAGATGAAAAAGTATGGTCTGAAAGATACAATAAAAACAAGTGGCCTAGTACAGAGCCCTGTGGGACACCTTGACTGTAACCAAGGATTTCACCTGTCCAGTTGGTGTGTGATACTTGCCATGTCCTATTTGCAAGCCATGCAGTTATCCATCTTATCAACAGTACATCACTACCTAGTTGTACTAATTTACTGATCTGTGTTTTGTGCATGACCCTATCAAATGCTGAAGTTAAATCTATATAAATCACATCACAGCACAATTTTTCATTTATAGCTGTTATTTTATTGTTATAGAACATCATGTTACAGGTGGTAATAGATCTATTTTTAACATATGCATGCTGATATATGGTTTCAAGTCCCAACCTATCCAGTTCTGACAATAACTTATCCAGTATTACCTTCTCCATTATTTTTTCATTATTTTTGACATGTATCTCACAAGACACCTACAACAATTGGAAAGGTCACAGAAATACCTCACTAAGATTTATCAGCATCAAACAGATGCCATGCACAGACCATCAAAAAAAACTCCAGCTCTACTCCATCGCATATCGCCTACCCAGAGGCGACCTCTGCCTAACATACAAAGCTATGTCAAACCCAGAGCTGTTGGGCATGCTACACTTAAAGAAATCCCAGTGTCTCTGAACCACATGCTCCACAGACGTAAACCTTGTCACCACAATAAACAGAACATGCTGGAAGGATAGATTCCTGTCCCAGAGACTTCCCATACTCTGGAACAAACTACCCACTGATGTCAAGCAAAGCTCCTAATTGGGCCTCTTTAAGAAAAATCTTGACGACTGGATAGGAAATAGAAAATTCACCCCGGGGATCACTTTTGTGGCACTACTTGACAGGGGCACAGGAAAATAATTTTCTTGGGTGGCGAAAGCCAGGGAACCTTTTTGGCTAGGCTTATATAGGCCCAAGGGCTGATAACCTAGTACCTACCTATGAACCTATGAACCTAAATTAAAAACAGAACATAACATGGGTATATTTAATTATTTCCTATTACCCTGCAAAGTATCCTGCCCCTAATGCCCTTAGTCCCACACTGTACACTACATATTTCTAAACAATTAATCAATCCTTTCTACAGACTACCACCTCTGCCCAGACCAAATCTAAACATGTGTATCTTCCCTTCACAGTACGAATGTATTCTTTCACTTATTCATTCATTCATTCATGTATTCATTCATTCATTCTGTGCCATGGTTTTAACTAGTACATAGTTGCTGAATAATCTGAGCCTATCCCAACATTCAGGTGGTGCAAGGTAGAGGTATTCTTAAACAGGAATATTGCAGGTATTCATAACTGAGATGTGCACCTATGACAATCTGAAAGGTAACTATTAACTTACCGCATGGCTTTGGAATCTGGAAAGAAACCAGAGCACCCAGAAAAATATGAAGAGATACAGGGTGGGCATTGCAGACTCCACACAAAAGGCACCTTGGCTGGGAACCAAACTACACAGCCAGGTGTTGTGTGACAGCAACACTATCTTCTGCACCTCTGTGCCACCCACATAATAAGACTTGGCCTGCGCTATTTTTAATCCAGATTCAATAAACTATTCAAACCTTACCTTGATGAAATCAACAATAAAATGTGTGGGGGCATGCTCCTCCCCAGATTTATATATACTAACTCCATAGCTGAAGCACTTTGAATTGCTGTTGGACTGGGATTCATACAGATGCTCTCTGTGTGGGTAGCATCATCTGGGACTTGTCGGGGGAAACTGTTGTCAAGTACCACAGGGTACTTGCTTGTAGCACATTGCAAACATTTGCTTTCTGCTATACAATCACCTGAATACTTAATGGTTCCATTAAAATGGAAGAAAAGGGAGTGCAAGGAAGTAGCAAAAGGAAAGATATAGCCAGCAGTGAAACAAACAGAAGGGAGGCATGAAGAAAAGAAGGTGAGGAAGACAGATCCCATATCTGGATAAAAGTACCTCTTTTTATGTATAAATGAAAAGGGAAGAGATGATACGAAGGGAGATAGTGACATAAGAGGTGAAAATGTGAAAAAGTAGTTACCAGGGGTACATTATCACAAACAAATACAACAAAAAGTTCATATACTAGGAGGGTTCATGTGTCATAGGGTGGAGAGAGACAAACCAATGGTGAATGAATGATAAAAGTTGAGTGGAAAATGCAAGAGAGCAGGGCTGCAGCAATAAAGGATGGAGGTGTAACTGGCTGATGATAAGGTGGGGTATCTGTAGTGTGCTTGTGATTGGCTGGGGTAGATGCAGCATGTTGATGATGATGTGGGGTAGATGCAGTGTGCTGCTAATAAGGTGGGGGTAGGTGCAGTGTACTAGCTGCTGACCAGGCCAGAGGGATATCAGTTTGACACAGAAGATAGTTCAGATGAACCAGGAGTGTCGGTGAAAGGGACCACACTGTGCTCTGTAGGCTCTTATTGGCATGTAGGTTAAGCTCATTTGTATTGCGCTCCAGGAGGGGCAAGACTGAGGCTACCCAGTGAGCCACTCTATTGTCATTCACCTCTTGCTACACTGAAGCAAAATCACAACAGACAAACAAACATGGGTGAGTGGGAAAATCAAAACAACAGGGATGTGGGGAAAAAAATTATGCCTGTGCAACTGTCTGGTGATGAGTGGGGCAGCTGTAGTATGCTGGTGATACAGTTGGGTAGGTGCAGTGTACAGGCTGTTGACCAGTCCAGAGGAATATCAGTTAGACTCAGAAGACGGCTCTGGTAGCCTGATCATAGAGGCCTGTATGTTGAACATATCTGTACTGCACTCTAGGAGGGGCAAGGATGAGGCTACCTGGTGGGCCACTGCATTGTCATTCATCTCCTGCCACATTGATGCTAAGTCACAACAGACAACTGAATTTATCTACTTTCAATGTAGACATCAAGTGCTCTCAGACCCAAAGCAGCGCACTCCCAGCCCTTTCATCCACCACAGCTCCAGCCTCAGGGATAAGATGCCTGTGATATTCACAGTGTGTTTTCCTTTTGTTTTTGGAAGGTTTCTGTAGCATAAATGCAAAGAACAGTGCACATCTTAAAGTCTGCCAATAGAGGAAATCCACATATTTATGCTGATCCTATTTGTGAGAGATAGTTGTCATCCAGTGCATGTATTTTTAAAAGTCTGACTTGGACAGAGCCAATTTTCAGCTGAGGCCTAGGGAGACACACTCCAGATGCATGTCCTTGGAATGTTGGAGGAAACCAGAGCACCCAGAAGAAACTCATGCAAATGTAGGGAGGACATGAAGACTCCAAACAGAAGGCCCCCCAGCTGAGAATTGAACCTTACTGTAAGGTGACAATGCAAACTGCTTCACCACTATGCCATCAATATCAGTTAGCATGATATCGCTGTCAGTATGATATGTCTGATCACATGAATATGGTCTGTCTGTTGCTGATTGGTTAGCTGTTTGTACATATTCATTGGATGCATCACCACATCATAATATCAGGTGCAAAGTAGTGATGTTCACAATCAGTAACTGCTAGTTTGTGAGCACTGCCACTGCTTTGAGCATATTTCCTTGTTTCATATAGGTTCATAGGTGTGTACTAGGCTAATGGTCCTGGAGCCTATATAAGCCTATCCCAAGAAGATTCCCTGGCATCATACCACCCAAAATTAGTTCCCAGTGCCCCTGTCAAGCAAGACCACTGAAGTGATCCCTGGGGTTAACTTCCGATTGTCCACCCACTCATCAAGATTTCTCTCAAAGAGGGTCAATGAAGTGCTCTGCTTGACATGAATGAAAAGTTTGTTCCAGAGTATGGGAAGTCTCTGGGTTATGAACCTGTCCCTCCAGCACATTCTGTTTATTCTAGCAATGAGGTTAAGGTCCCTGGAGCGTGTAGCATGGAGGGATTGGGATTTTTTTAGGTGTAGTATATCTAGCAGCTCTAGGTCAGACATGGCTTTGTAGGTCAAGCAGAGATTACCTCTAAGTAGGCGATAAGAGACAGAGTATAGCTGGAATTTTTTTGAGTCTGTCCATATAGGGTATGTGTCTAAGGCCTAAGATCCTCTTAGTGAGGTATTTTTGTGGCCTTTTCAGTTGTTGTAGGTGTCTAGTGAGGTACATATGAAATGGGGTGTTGTATTCTCTAATAGGTCTAATGAGGGATGAGTAGAGAGGGATTATGACCTCTTTCTTCCTGGATGAGAAACCTTTTGTAATGAGATGTGCCACATAGAAGGACTTTCTGACTACAGTGGTAATGTGGTTAGCAAAGTGGAAGTTGCTGTCAACTTGTGTTCCCAGGTCTCTTATCACACCTTTGGTGTTTAGTGGACTACCACCTATATGGTAGTTCATGGGCACCGAATTTTTCCAAAGGGAATGACAATGCACTTTTTGGCATTGAGCTTAAGGCCATGGTTCTGGCCCCAGTCATTGGTGTCAGTGAGGCCTTTTTGTAGAATGTCTACATTAGCTGGAGAATCAATAATGGCTCCCAGTTTGCAATCATCTGCGAACCTGGTCAGCCAGAGTCCCTTTGTGCTGGCTTGAACTTCAGAGAAGTAGATGCCAAACAGGAGAGGACCTAGGACCCATCCCTTTGGGACACCACATGTAACTGGTCGGTAGTCAGATTTGGAGTCAGCTACTTTCACAGTTTGCATTCTGTCAGTGAGCCAGTTGGCAACCCATTTTATTACATAGGGGTTTATGCCTAGTTTAGTGAGTCTGTCTATGATTCCTGAGTGAGGCATGGTGTCAAAGGCCTTGACAAGATCTAGGTAGGCTGTGTGAATTACCTTTCCTCATCCACAGCTCTGGTGACAGTCTCAAAGAAGTCTAACAGGTTGAGATGGCATGATCTACCTTTTGCAAACCCATACTGCATGGAGTCCAGAGTTTGGAGATTCCTTATGTCCTTATGAAAATTTATGCATGCTTTTTGCTCTTATGGGTCAAGCAACTTGCTATGTAAATAAATCAGCCAGTCACTTTGAATCATGACCTGCTTTCATAGGCACTCATTTACATCTCATTATGCACCCATTAAACTTCACACTTTCATTTGTTTGTAATTATAGCTTCACATGTTTACTCCAATTGCCATGCCATTTTCCCTGCAGTTCCACAGAGCTAAACAAACTATGAATCACAACGTGCTTGCATGTGTTCACTTTCTGGGCAATTGTGTGTTATGTTCTACACACATGGATTAAGAATACTAACTTAGTACCCAGTGAGAAACTACACTGGCAGCAATATACTATAAACAGTAATTGGAAAGTTACAAATTAGGAAATAAATCGCAACAAGCTTACTTTACACTTGACAAAGTATAGATACAAAATGGTAAAAAGGACACAAAGACAGACAATTCAGTAAAAACTGCAAGAGAAACACAGTGAATCTTAAGGCCATCAACTGTTTCAGTTACACGGCTTCTGAATGTCCATGACTTTTTACTTTTTAAGTCTTTATGGCTACATTCAGACCAAGGGAAACCTAATACATATGCAATGGAAATATAAAGGCCAAACTATTGCAAATACAACAGAACACAATAAAACTACACTCAGGAAATTAAATTTTGCTGTGACATGGTTACCTCCATAATAAAAGAGTAAACTTTTGCTAATAATACCAAAAAATACAGTTATTCACAGTAAGAGTTTTCTATCAATAAAATGATGAAGGCTGAGCAATATTAAGCAAAAGGTGCAGAATATGAAAGACTACCGCACTGAAGCAACATCATCAGATACAGTGCCCACATTGGTATGTACAAATCCGAACATATAACTCAGCTGGAAAAGCCCCCGAGAGATCTAGCCATAAAACGAAATGCCTTAAATCCTTCAACTATCCCAATAGATTACCATGACTGTCCTAATTCAGCCTACCAGCTGCTCTCAGCTGACTTGTATCTCACTGTTTGAGCTATGAAAAGCACAATCCTTTCTGACCGCCTACATCTCCATAAAACCAGTGGCTCTACAAACATCCACTCTAGGGACCTACATCTAGATCAACAGGTAAACAAGACTGGTTGGAAGGACTGGTTCCAAACTTATTATATTTACAACCTATGGAAAAAAATTACTACTACAGGTAAAACAATGTACAGATTTTATTTATTATGATTTTTTATTTTACATTTGTTGACCGGGCTAGTCTAACTGGATATATGTCCATTTTCAGTAGAGGCCTGGGGAGAAAAGCTCCAAACATGAATAGTGACAATGTTAAACATATATAAAAAGGCATGTAAAATCACATAAAGTGAAAGCATTGGTAAAAAATATAATACTCAGGTTATAAACTCTAAAAATATTACTCTAAAAATTATTCTAAAAAAAAAATTATTAGAGTAAAAAAGATTATACTAAATACAATAGTGGGTAAGAGTAAAACCCAATTAAGAGAGAAAGACCTTTATGTTTTATAGAATTACTAAGACGAAAAGAGTGTACCTAGATGAGGTGGCACAGGATAGAGGAGTAAGGAAAGGAGTAAGAGAAGGACGGGGGAAAGGATAGAGGAGTAGGGAAAGGAGTAAGAGAAGGACAGGGGAAAGGACAGAGGAGTAGGGAAAGGAGTAAGAGAAGGAAGGGGGAAAGGATAGAGGAGTAGGGAAAGGAGTAAGAGAAGGAAGGGGGAAGGATAGAGGAGTAGGGAAAGGAGTAAGAGAAGGACGGGGAAAGGATAGAGGAGTAGGGAAAGGAGTAAGAGAAGGACAGGGGAAGATATCAGTCTGGGTTAGCACATGGACAAAGCCAACAGGTTTTAAGATGTTCTTTGAGGTGTTTTTTAAATAGAGAAGTAGAAGCTAAGATTGATAGTTCAGAAGGAAGTTGATTCCAGTTTTTACCTGCTGTGTTAGAGAAAAGTGAGTCACCATCTTTGTTGTTGGATTTAATTGTGGAAACTAGGAGCTTGTTAGCAGAGCATAGTGTAGCAAGGTTTTTATATGGTGTAATCAGATTAGAGAGGACAGGGGTGTTGTTAGGGTGGTATAGGATCTTTTGAGTGATGAGTAATTGTTGACAGAGTATATGGTTTCCCAGTTCTAGCCATCCAAGTTGTTTGAGGTCAAGACAGTGGTGAGTTTTGAAGGGGGAGCATGTAATGAATCTAGCTATGCTATTACAACAGGTGACAAGTTTGGAGAGGTTATTTTTTGATAGGTTAGTATATATATAGCAGAGGCATAGAAAAGGGTAGAAATGAGGTGGGTTTGTGCAATAGTTTTCCTGGCAGAAGGGGTAAGGAAGGGTTTAATTCTATACAGGGTACCAAGTTTTTTGTTAATGGACTTTATGGTGGTGTTGATGTGGTCATCGAAGTTGAGACGATTATCATTTGTAACAACTAGTAGGCGGGATGTAGAGTCTGGGGTTATGTTGGTAGCATTGTTAGAGGTTACAGAGAAGGATGGAGTAGGAGATTTATGAGTAGGGGTAAAAAGTAGTAGTTTTTTTGGAGGATTTAAGAGGAGACAGTGTTGCATAAACCAGTTTTCAACATTATGAAGAACAGTTTGGGTGAGGGACTGGAGAGATTCTATGTTCTTGGCTGAACAAATTAAGGTGGAATCATCTGCATATTGAATGCAGGTGGCTTGAGGAATATTTATGTCTAGATCGCTAATAAATAAGGAAAAAAGAAGGGGACCTAAGACAGAACCTTGGGGTACCCCAATATTTACAGGAAGTAGTGAAGACAGATTGTTATCCCAAAGGACTGCTTGCTGTCTATTATCCAGATAAGACCTAAACCATTGTAATGCTTGTGGTTCAAGATAAAGGATCTTTAGTTTGTCTAAGAGTAAGTTATGGTTAACCATATCAAAGGCTTTTGACAGATCAATAAATAGTGCAGAGGAAAAGGAGTTATTGTTGCGATTTTTATGTATAGAGTCTGTGAAGGATAGTAGGGCAGTTGTAGTGCTATGGAATGGTCTGAAGCCATGTTGGCAATTGGCTAGTTGGTTATTTTGTAGTAGCTAGTTAAGTAGTTGTTTGTGAATACATTTTTCCATAATCTTAGGTATTGGGGAGAGTAAGGCAATAGGTCAAAAGTTAGACAGCTGAATAGAAGACCCTCCTTTATGTAGAGGGATGATGTGGGATACATTCCATATGGATGGAATTTTGCCTTCTGAGATGGTTCTGTTAATAAGGATAGAGATGGGATAGTCTATAGCTATTGCGGCAATTTGTAGGTATTCAGATGGGAGATGGTCAGCCGAAGGGGTACAAGGTTTCAGTTTTTGAAGTAGCTTACAGATGAGAGAAGTATGTACAGGTTCTATTTGAAAGGTAGGTGATGTAGTCTTGGAGGAATTTAGTGGAGGAGCAGTAAAGGGAGGTAAAGAATTGGCAAGGGTTTGAATGGCTTCTGTAAAGTAAGTGTTAAAGGCATCAGGGATCTGGTTGGAGTTATTATGGTTAAAACCTACAGGGGCAGGGGTAGCAGAGTGACCTGGACGAAGAAGTTTGTTAATCCCTGACCAACATTTTTGTGGAGTTTGTTGACTGGTTTGTTGGAGGTGAAGGTAGAAGTCTTTTTTGTCTTTGAGAATATCTTTCTTGGTGGCATTTCTTAACTGCTTAAAGTGGAGCTGATCTGATGGACATTTGGTAGCTCTCCATTTAGCCCAGATTTTATTTCTAAGGAGCATCTTTTGTCTAGTTTGTTTTGTGAGCCATGGGGCAGATTTGGATCTTATTCTAGTAGAATGAAGAGGTGCATGGTAATCTAGGATTTGAAGAAATTTGGTGTTGAAATAGATAACTGCTTTGTCAAGTTCAAGATGGGTTAGTGGTGACCAGTCACATGCTTGCAGTTCATTTAGGAAGCTGTGTGGATTAAAGAATTTTTTTGAGCGGGAGGTTTTATGATTATGAATAGTTGGGATATGTACTTTTTGTCTAATAATGTAGGTAAGCATGTGGTCGCTAATATCGTCGGGAAGGGTTCCTGGAGTATAAGTTTCAGGGTGGCTATTAATAAGCATCCATTCAAGAGTAGATTCCTTACTGATGGGTTTGTGAATTCTAGTAGGAGTTGATATTAACTGTGAGAATCCAAAGAGATTTATGTGGTTAGTAGGGTTAGGGGAGCTGCAGGAGGACCAGTTGATGTTAAAGTCACCCAGTATAATGGTCTCCTGGGGTAGTTGGGTAGAAAAATAGCTAAGTAAGTTTTCAAGAGTATTAGTATTATTACCTGGGGGGAGATACATGCAGATTAGATAGATAGATTTGGTGTTATTGATTTGGAGTTTGGTAGTCAGGAGTTCGGCTTTGGTGTCAAATGAAGAATGCAGATTGAAAGGGGAAATTTGGAGATTAGATTTATAGAGAATGGCTATACCACCACCTTTTTTGGTTATACGGTCACATCTAAGGAGATTATAGCCAGGAGTGATAATTCCCTGTTCTAGTGTAGATTGTTTTAGCCAAGTCTCTGTAAGGCATAGGATATCAAATGAGTGCACATCAAGGAGTGCATGCAAGTGGGAAATTTTGTTGTTGATACTTCACATTAAGGTGAGCTACCAGGAGGGAGTTAGGTGGTTTAGTTAATGAAGAAATCATAGGCACTGTTAAATTGTTAAGTTTATTGGTATAGTCAGTATTGGGGCCTGGGTATGGATGAATATCACCATCTAGGAGGAGGTGTTGCTGGGGATTTTTTAGGAATTTAAGGATTTTGAAGAAGTTATTAAACATTTTTTTTTGGAGGTGAAGTAATTAAAATGAGATGTTCTATGAAATTTTGATAGTATATAGTTAGAAGTACTGGTTATGTTACAGTGGTTAAGGGAGGAGATAAAGGAAGATGGTAATGTTTGTTGTAAGTGATGGTTTTGTTCTGGTAGAGAAAGATTTTCAAAGAGGGTGAGTGAATAAGGTATGGTAAGAGAGGCCATTATAATAGTTAAGAGTAGTATGTTTTTGAAAATGGTTTTGAGTGAAGGGGCCATATTTATAGGAAGTTATAAGTTAAGAATTGGTAGTGTAAGTAGAAGAAGTAGAGAAAAGGAGAGAGTATTTTGAGAGATTGAGCTGAGTTAAAAATTATGCAGAGAAGAAATTAGCAGAGGATGTAAAGGGGAGGGTAAGGGAATTAGTTAGTGTAGTAAAAGATTAGGAAAGGTGAGGGAGTAGTTCAAAGAGAGTTAATTAGTACTAATTAGGAATGGAGGAGATGGGGAGTGGTCTAGTGATGAGGAGGTTTATGATAGGCTGGGAAAAAGGAGGGGGAGTGGCTAGTGAAGTATAAGTGTATTGCTACGGGGGGGTGGGTGGGAATTGGGAGTTGGGTAGGGGAGCGGAGTGAGCCCGCAGGGCGAACGGAGCAGGGCAGACCCAAGAAAGGTAAACGTAGAGAGACAAACAATCAGTAAGGTAGAAGGTAAAAACCTTTGAGGCTAATATTGATAACCAGATAAATAAAACAACTTTACACCACATTTATAGCCCTACGCAATTTGGGAAGTGAGCACTACTGTATGATTGACAAGGATGGTGAGAACTGTTAACTGTGTCTGCATAAAGGTGTACATGGCTAGGCATTTTATGGTCCCTGTGACTGGTTGCCTAAAAGTTGTTCCTATGTTTTGAATGTTACACGTGGATATGGCTGCTTGGAAATTTGTGAAAAATGTGGCACAACCAAATTAGGGACTCAGACAGTAATAAAGAAGACTAGATCATCTTCTTGTGGTACAATATTCAAATTAGTGACCTAAAACAATTGTGCTGATATAGGACAAAAATTGTAGTGGTCCTAACATTGACCACTGAGAAACTCTATAGATAAGCAGAGCAGTGGTTGGACAATACTTGCAACTGACTAGTATTTTATAAAAACTAGTTGAAACATCTTCAGTGAACCAGGAGAGACAAGTGATACAAAATCTATATATAGACAGGTTAGTGTGAGAAGTACAGGGCAACTGTCACAGGTATTTTCCAACTCTACAAAAATAAAGTGTGTGTGTGTGTGTGTGTGTGTGTGTGTGTGTGTGTGTGTGTGTGTGTGTGTGTGTGTGTGTGTGTGTGTGTGTGTGTGTGTGTGTGTGTGTGTGTGTGTGTGTGTGTGTGTGTGTGTGTGTGTGTGTGTGTGTGCGCGTGTGCACTCGCATGCGTGCACACCCTCATACACCTGTGGTTGTCTGCTATAAAATGGAGTTTTTCTTGCAGTTTATACTGAATGGTTTGTCTGTGTGACCTTTTTATCCTTTGGTTTGGATGTTAGTTGGCATATTTTGCAGGCACCTCAGTGTTATGAGCATCAGCTCAGAATAAAGCCCTATGTGTCTATAATATAACCAAATAATACATTTATGTTGTGCTGATGAGGTCACTGAAAAGCCCAAAACATGCATGTTCACAGCTACTGCGGGTTTGCTTTATTGTCCTGAATGTACCCATAAAGACTTAAAAAGCAAAAAGTAAAAATTCATGGGTATTTAGAAGCCATGTACATGACACACTGTATGTCCTTACAGGGTTATTTTCATATATCCCATAGGAGGTT
>NC_056731.1:1860461405-1860533905 GCF_019279795.1 Protopterus annectens
CAACATATCCATCCATGTTACTGCAAAAATACTCCTAAGAATAGCAGTAGACCTCACCTCACACCACATTATTCTCAATACATCAGCAACCCCCTATAATACACCATTTCCCTATCCAACACAGATAAAACCTTTAAATATTAAAATATCACCCTCAGTCTACAGAATTACTTATATTGATCCGATTACATATACTATAATACCACAACAAAACAATCCTTGTGTCTCACTGAAATATAACACAATCATAGTAAAAATCCTCAAGACAGTATCACACATTGCCTCACAGCTAACTCTTATTGGAGATATCTTTCCAAACCCTGGCCCCAACACCAACCCATTCCAATAGAAACCCCAATATGGTAGCCATAGTTTACTTAAACTCTCTCAGAAAGCATCTGGCCTCCTATTATTAAATTTGAACATTAGAAGTATCATTAACAAAACCCAACAACTTCACACCACTCTCACCCACTACTCTCCTGACATTGCTGTGAATACTGAAACCTGGTTAAAATTGGAAATTAATGATAATGGAATTCTACCTCCAGGTTACAATATGTATAGGGTAGATAGAAAGGGGAAAATGGAGGGGGAAATAGCCATTCTATTTAAAAGTAATCCTATTCTAGAGATCCTACAACAAAATGCTCCTGACTTCAGTAATGCAGAAGTAATCTTTACAAAACTTAAGGTCAACTCCAAAAAATACTTCAACATAGTTGGAACCTATATACCTCCAAGTAACAACATCACCGCCCAAGAACACATCCTCAACTGTTTCTCAAGCTCTCTTTCCCAGGAAACAATTATTATGGGGGACCATAGATCTCAAGTAAATAGGGACAAATCTCAAGACAAACAGGGACAAATCCAGAAATAATGAAGGATAATCAGGGACACTTTTTAAAATATTTGTACTGATAGGGTCTATATCATATGAGTAAATCTCACAAATTGCGGACGCTCATAATATCGAACGTACCGGACCTTGAAGTGCTTTTTCTGAGATCGCGGTACAGTGAAGAATGGGATATTTGCACTTTCCTCACTATAGTGCAATCTCGGAGTTGGAATATATATTTAGCGGGGGGGGGGCACAGCCCCCCACAATAGGAACTTCGAGGTCCGGTACATTTGATATTATGAGCATTTGCAATTTGTGCGATTCGTTCATATGATATATACCCATACTGTTAACCTGAGATGATAACAGAACAAGTTAATGTGAATTAATATACAGTTTCTGAAGTAAAAGAAGTCCATAACTCTATTTATAGTGTCATTATTTATTAGGTATAACCCACCACCACATCTCCAAATGTGACCAGTTTTAGGAGGGATTAAAAGGGGCAGAGCTAAAATTTGTGTCAAAATCAGGGACGTCCCTGAAAATCAGGAAAAGTTGAGAGGTATGTGGGGGACTTCAACATAGATTGGAATACTTGTAACTCACAAAATCCTTCAAATCACATAAACCTCCATGGCTTTATCCAAATCAACAAGCTCCTACTAGAACTGATAAAACATCATATAGGCAATACATCCTTGATTGCATATTAACAAACAGACCTCTTCTGTTTTTACATGCTGGTTGTCTTCCAGATAGTCTCAGAGATGATCTTCCAACATTTGTAATTAGGCAGTGAATAAATGTGGCAAAACTCACCAGTTATCATGAAATTAGGATAAAAAGAACTTTAACACTCAAAATTTCATGTCCACCCTTAAACTCTGTAATTGGGAACCACTGAAGCATCTATCCTTAGAGGAAACTATAGAATACTTCAACTTAACTTTCCTGAACATTCTGAATAGACTAGCTCCCCCAAGAACAATAAGAGTAAAAACCAACTATACCCCATGGTTAATAAAAGAAACCAGATCACTATTAAAAGAGAGAGATAACGCTTGGAATATGTGGCAAAAAATCAAAACACAATTGACTAACCAGGCATATCAGTAACTTAGAAATACAGCTAAAAAATAAATCAAAGAGGGCAAGATTAATTACTACCAACACATTCAAACTAAACATCAAAACAACCCTCAGACATTTTGATCCACTATTAATAAAATCCTACAACCTGGAAACACCAGTTCCCCCACCCTATAACCACTAACAACTCAGGCTCTATAACTATGCAATTTAATAAGTATTTCACAGAGTCCATACTAGCCCTCACAAATAATAACTGTTCTACCACCTTCACAGAAATTCCCACAACAAGCTCAGATAGCAGCACCTTTGATTTCCAACCTGTACAAACAGACACTATAAAAAACTACTGAAAAAGAATTAAATCAGCAACCCTAACAGCTGATAACCTACCAGCTTAATTTCTCAATCTAGCTATGGATGCCATCTCCTACCTAGTATCCATCTTAATAAACTGATCCATTTCCGAAAAAAAGCAGCAATCTGGACAATTTCACACATCATTCTGCTACACAAATGGGGGAAATCATTAGAACTGTCCAATTACAGGCTAAATAGCTATATTGCCACCTCTGTCTAAAGTTTTAGAAAGATGCATCCATAGTCAAATTATGCTGCATCTCCTTGATAACAACCTGTTGTCCAAAACCCAACATGGATTTCTGCCCTACCACAGCACTACTTCCACCCTAGTGAGTTTCACAAACATCGTTAATCATCATAGGAACAACTGTAAAATAGTATCCTCCATCTATCTAGATCTATCCAAAGCATTCGCCGGAGTCTTTCATAACAAACTTATATACGTAGTCTTAGAACTAAACCTTAGTCAATCCACAATTACCTGTTTCAAAGACTACTTAACAGGGTGCCAGCAAGCTGTAAAATGTCAACAAAGTACATCTCCTCTACTGCCCGTTATTCTAGGTCTACCACAGGGTTCCATTCTAGGTCCCTCCTTTTCACACTTTTCATTAACAATTTACACACTGCTACCCTGCATGCCTCCCTATTCCAATATGCAGACGATTCTACATTAACATGCTCTGTATCAACACTCCAACAATTACAACAACTAGTGTAGCAGTCCTTCTCTGCAGTTGAAATGTGGCTTTCTGAAGCTCAACTTATTCTAAAACCCCAACAAGACCAAACTCATGATATTCCAAACCACTAGAGCTCTAGATCCCCTCTCTCTGTTTAGATCACATCTACAAACAATACCACCATCTCTCCTGTTTCCCACACTAAACTTCTAGGTGTTGTTATTGACAACACTATGAAATTCGACCAACACATAGCCCAGATAGTCAAGAAAGTAAATAAAAAACCTTGTTACTTGTTATAGAAATAAACAATACCTAACCAATAGCACAAAGGATATCATTGCAAGAACACACCTGATCTCCACACTTCTATATGCCTCACCCATTCTGACAAACCTAAAAAAAAAACAAAGCTAGCAAAATTGGATACCTGCTATAATAAGATCACAAAGTTTGCAGCAGATTCCAACTTTAGAACACACCATTGCCTTGCACTCAAACAACTTAATCTGCTAGAACTACCTCAGCTCTTAACTTATACCCAACTTACTTTGGGCCATACACTTCTAAATCAAACAGAAAAAGTCCTGCTCGGCAAAATCTTCTACTCCCCAACACTAGTAGCCAGTTTTTATGCGCATATAATAAATCCTTCTTAAAAGTTACCAAATCCAGTAATGCCACTAGAGATTCCCTCTATTTTACATACAATTTGGTACTTATACAGATATACAGACAACTATGCTTATGCACCATCCCTGGATAACTTATGACTGCCTTCTTGTAACCCCTCCCTCTTGTTATCCCACTCCTCTATCCTCTGTTCCCTATTTTCTTATCTTCTCCACATCATCCCTTCCTTCACAGCAATTAGTCGGACCCAATCTTTGCCACCAAAACTTCCAGAAAATTTTCTCAATTAGTAACTGGTCTATTTTAGTAACTGGTCTATTTTACTGCGGTAGTGGTGCTGCGGTAGCGTTGTCGCCTCACAGTAAGATGTTGTCCTGTTCGATTCTCAGCTAGAGCGTCTTCTGCGTGGAGACATGCATGAATGGGCGTACCTTCGTTGAAGGTTGTGCATCAGAGCCAGCAACTCGACACGTAAAAATCTACTGCCAATCATTAGTGGACCGGAGTTCAGCTATGGCGACCCCTAACCAGGAAAAGCCGAACCAGAGCAGCACCACCACCGCAGAACTTTGTGTTATACTGTGTTATACTATGTATTCTTTATTTTTTAAGCAAAAGGCCATAATCTGTAGTTCTATAAATGTGGGTAACCTGAGATCAGTGGGTAAACTGAAATCAGTGGGTAACCTGAGATTAGTGGCAGCAGTGGTCCCCTTTGTTTGCAAATGCCACATTTAAGATGTACCTTTAAAGGGGAATATTTCCCAGTGAGAAATATTTAAATAAATGAATAAATACCACACAATAGATACTCTTGCTTTAGGAAGTTAATTGGATAATATAAGGCATTAAAGGAAATTAAGCAATATCATAAAATTAAACAAACCTCAGTCCTTCCCAAAAGATATGAGTTGAAAACCAGAATACTGATCCCACCAGTCCCATATACATGCAACCACCAGGACCAGTTAAGATTTTTAAAGCAATGCTGCAGCAGATATATATTTCTAAAAGTCTGTCTTTATTACAGTCTAAATATGTAACTACCCTTTTGTAAGTAATTTTGTTATAGTACACCTTGAGAAACCCCAGCACCTGCATATAATCAAGGGTGTACTTTGCTGTTTCTTTGCGAGCTGTGGTAGACAAATTTATCTGCCTTGAAAAAGGCAGATATACATAATTACCATATAAGACTAGTCAAACTTATGGGCCTGTAGTTCCCTGGATTTGGAGATGGTCTGCATTTCTGTATTAGGATGACCATTGCATTCCTCCATTTCCCAGGGATGAAGCCTATCTGGAGGTCGTGGTTGAAAAGAGAGTTCTGTGGGCATGATAGGTCATGATTCAAGCTATGTAGGCGACATCCTGGGATATTATCAGGACTTACTGATGCAGTGTTTTTAGCTCTGGAGACTGTAGTGAGGACCTGTTCTTTAGTGATAATTTAGGAATAAATGGTAGAAGATATTTCCTGGAGAGGAGTTGGGGGGGGGGGGTTATAGCTAAATCTATCAGTCAGCAAATTTGCTATATCTCCAGTTTGATAGAGGAAGTTCCATTTGTTATTAGTTCAGCACACTGTTGGGTTTTTCCTTTAAGGTTATGTACATAACTGAAAAATGCCTTATGGTTATCCATAGCATAGGAGGCGATTTTTGCCTCAGTGTTGGCTTTGGTGGACTTAATTAGTCCCTTGAGTTGCTTGTTGAGACTGATGAGACAGTTTTTTGTATTTTTGGCATAGTCCTTCTTATTTTTGGACAGAATTTCCTTTCTTTTGTTATACAACCTATTTACACTGGGGATAAACTTTTTTGGAGTGTGTCCCATGTTTATTTTGGTTTGCTACTGCTGTTTCTATGCAGTTATTTACATGTTTTTACAGGGTTTCCATAAACACTTTTGCATAGGTCATTGTGTTCTCGGAGTTTTGGGTGGTTTAGAATTTAGTTAGGCCATCAATTAATAGGATGTAGTTAGCCTTGGAAAAGTTTTCAACGTTTCTTGGGTGTGCAGAGAGTTCAGCCTTTATCTTTATTTCAAGGGTGATTGCTTTGTGATCTGATCTGAACAGTGAGGACATTATACAAGGGGGCTGCAATGTTTCTTCATATTTGTGAGTACCTGATCCAGGATATTTGCACCCCAAGTGCAATTATCCTTCTTTTCTGGATACCCCTTATTTTCTATATACAGCATTAGTCTGGCCCATAGCGATGAACCAGCTGCTGCCTATTAAGCAGTAGCATGGCATACTGTGCCTGGAATCTTTCTCACATATATCCAGCTTCATTAGTTCCTCCTCCACTGCCAAGTACAGAAGCTCTTCCAGCTGAATATGTCTGCCCTGCTGTAACTGTTTCCATATAATGATGTTATATAATATTGCACATACTGAGACTATGTACCCTCATGCATCAGGGCATGCACAGATACATCCAAACAGCAGAAGCAGGCCTTCAGTAGATTTAAAACACATGCAATGGTAACTTGCATTCATGACAATGTATAGCTGCTGCCAGGCAGAACTGCAGCATTGGGGGGGAGATGCTACTCTCGTCAGTATGTTGTACTTTGGATGAGACATTAAACTGAGGTCAGTTCTGCTTGGGTTTGTGGTATCTCAGGTGGATATAAAAGATCCCACATCACCTAGTGAAAAGAGTAGGGAAAGTCCCCAATATCCTGGTCAAATTTCCCCTAGCAGCATAAATATAACCTCAGGTCTCTGCTGAAAGGAGGTCAGTAGGATTAACCCGGTCCATACTTAAATATAATGTAAAACTAAATAAAAGTTGTAGAGATTCTATCCCATAATCTGTGGATTTCTGGCATATGTTGTCAACCAAATCTTCACATATCCAACATTACCAATAAAATGTCCCTGAGTGAAATCACACGTCACAAACCACTAAGTCACATGTGTACCATATGTGGAGTTACATGCACTGCCTGGGTGGCCTCAGACCCATTTTATATCATATCCTGTAAATTGCACATCACCTGGTAGTTGATAGAGTGGAAACCTTTGCTCCTCTCCCACAGGTGGAACTTCTATTGCAATGTGAGTGTAGACTACTGCTCACTGTACCTTAGGGAAATAGGTTATGTCATAGAAAGCCTACATGTTGCCAGCTCTTTCATCTGTTTTGGAAAGAACATATGCCCCCCCCCTACCACCACCACCACTACCACCACCACCATGTGCTGCAGTATGGCATTGAGGAACTGGTGGAGTATCCTTGAGGCAGACATCTGAGACGTACTTAATCCAATGATCACTCAAAATGTCCCCCAATACTTGGATTCTCAAAGCCATCCACATCCTGGTATCCACAGAGATAGGTATTCTATGCATCCCTTGGGCCTGCTTGTGAGGACAATGCATTTTAATTAACTCCTGCATGGTGACTTTATCCACATGGCACACATTTTAAGTGTCATAGAGGGTGTGAAATGTTAGGTATGGAAAGATGACACCATCTTCTATTTTTCCCCACTGTACAAAGCAAATCACAACAAGATTTAATCACATAAAGTACATTCTCATAATGACAGGAAGCTATTTTTTTATAAGTGATTTACTGCTAATTGGTTTCAAAGTTTGAAGTAAACAAGGACACTTATTGTAAATAATACATAGGAAAACTTACCACATGGGAGTGGTTTCATGTGCTGAACGGAAACAGTTAACTCTACTGTTGGGCTTATGAAATGGCTATACAACAAAAAATTGGATATGTTTCTGCTCCTGTATAAGAAACATTACAGTACCTATAGTACCCCTAAGAAACTCGATATATAGTAACATCACTGAGACATTGTACAGAAACTGTCACTGAGATCAAGTCCATTAGTCTTTAGATTTTGGAAACATATTCCTGATAACACTTCATAACCCTTCACATCTACAGAAAAAAACTAGTGAGGGCACAGTAACCTAGAATATGTAATAAACTGTGCATTGAATATTTATGTATTTTCCTTTACTGAGTTGTCAGTGACATATAATATTAGAACCTTTAGATGATGTATTTGGCTATTGTAAACTATTCAGAATGCTTATTGTTCATGTTATGCACTGAATGGTTCTTTGTTCAATAAATTAGGTTTAGGAACAACCCAATTTGTCCAGGGACATCTATGACAAGGGTATAGAGAGTTGAAGGAGGTGGAGGTGTTTTTAGTGTAGGGATTTAAGGTTAGGGAATAGAGATAGGCTTGTTTAGTTGGAAAGGGAAGGGTTCACTTGTGAGGGGACTGTAGAGGAAGTGAGGTAAATGTAGGGTGGGACTTCTGAGTTTATAGGAGTGTATCTGTTAGGGGAATTACATTTTGGTGTGGTCTTGTTACAGTGCAGGATTATGCCCGAGATGACCCGTAGGTACTGCAGTGGTCAGGTAGGCCTTGGATTAATAGTTGTGTGTTGGAGGTGGGTAATAGTAGGTAGCAAAGTTTTTTTTTTTCTCTTTCTCTTACTTTTTCTTGAGTGATAAGTCAAGCATCTTGCATTTAGTAGTGCCACACTTCCACAAAAAAAAAAAAAAAAAACAGAAATTTTACAGTGTCACCCAGTAAGATTATTCACTCACATGCTTTTTGACTTTTCCACTCAAATTGCAGGTAGTCATTTCATTGTGGGACTGGTTTGTTTAGTTGCATTAGTGGGGTAGTATGTAACTGAGGTAGCTCTTTTGGTGTTGAGATAGGGGGAGAGAGGTTTTCTGGTTGGTTATTTAGTCAGATTTTTCATAGGTGGTGGTAGTACCAGGTAGTGATGTTCTGGAGGATAGTATGGGTCCAGCTGAAGCATGAATGCTTTTTCACAGGCTGCGAGCTCTCTGGAATAATGGTTGTTCACCACTCATGCACATTGTGGGACTAAATCTATATAGGAAGTAGCGTGATAGTACAGTCGGTCAATGCCTTGTTCTGTAGGCATAATGCTACAATTCTACAGGATCTTTGTGATTTTATTCACATTGGGCAGCTAATTCTGAAACTTCTGGATCTTGGCAAATGCAAGGACTGCAGTCACTAAATAATACACCACAGTGATTTAGATACCAGAGTTGGTGGTGAATGGTGAAGCGTGTGGTAATTTGGAGACTGGGTAGAAAGGAATCTGCTTGCAGATGGAATTCTGGTAGGTAGTTTGTTAAAAAGTGCATTGGTGATAGTGGTATGGTGATTTGCAGCTTTCCTCGTGTCAGTCGTACCAGTAATATTGGTGTACATGTTTTGCCAGTCTCTAGCATACCTCTCAACCTCTTAGTGCAAGAAATCTGGACAAAGCCCAATAAAACATAAACAAGCTATACAATAGAAGGAGGAAACTAGTACAGAAAAGAGTAAAATCCCAAGAAGGGAAGACATCCCTGATCAGTACCAGCAAGAAACTATGATCCCTCATAAAATCATCCAAGGCGAGCTTCGAAAGAAAAATTGCCAAGGACTCCAAAGATAACCACAAGGCATTCTTTAGCTATGTCAAGAATCTAAGTGGCAATGCTCAGATCTGCTCGGAGTTAGTGCAGAATGGCACAAAATACACTGAACCAACCGATATCTCCAACATCCTGGCAGACAGGTTCTTTGCAAACTTCACCCCCTCTCACCCACAAAAGGGCCCATAACCATACCAGAAGAATATAGAGCCCCTGAAATTACAGCCATTCAGGTTAAAACAGCCCTCTCCAAAGCCAAAAACACAGCATCAATGGGACCAGACGGTGACCCAGGCTGCATTCTACATGAGCTCAAAGATGAACTAACCCCTCACCTAAACACACTGTTCAAACCCAGCCGCTCCACAGGCTACATATCCATAGAGTGGTGCACAGCAAGGGTTATTCCAGTCCACAAAGGTGGAGCCACAACAGCCCCCGGGAACAATCGCCCTATAAGCCTGACTAGCTTGGTCTGCAAGGCTATAGAGTGCATCATCATGGAACTCATTAACAGAGACATTGGGAATCTCCAAACACTGGACCCTACCCAGTTTGGCTTTGTTAAGGGCAGATCATGCCTCCTAAACCTGATGGACTTCTTTGAGACAGTTACCAAGGCTATAGACGAGGGAAAGGTGGTACACACTGCCTACCTAGACCTCGCAAAGGCCTTCAACACCATTCCCCATTCTGGTATTCTAGACAAGCTGACCAGCCTGAACATAAACCCCTACATCACAAGATGGGTTGCCAACTGGCTCACGGACAGAACCCACATGGTGAGAGTTGTGGGAGCTAGGTCCGACTCTAAACTGGTTACAAGTGGCATTCCCCAGGGTTCAGTCCTAGGACCCCTCCTGTTTGGCATATACTTCTCAGAGATACAGGCAAGCACAGGAGGACTATGGCTGACCAAGTTCACAGATGACTGCAAACTAGGGGCTATAACTGACTCTCTGGCTGACATAGACATCATCCAAAAGTGTCTCACTGAGACGGATATCTGGTGTCAAAATCATGGCCTCCAGCTAAATTCCAAAAAGTTCATAGTCATCCCCTTTGGAAAAAACAAACTACCACATAGGTGGTAGTCCCCTAAATATGGAAAATGTAATTAGGGATCTGGGGACCCAAGTAGATATTAATCTCTCCTTTGATAATCACATTGCCAAAGTGGTTAGAAAATCTTTCTATGTGGCCCCCCCTAATCAAAAACGGGTTTGCATCCAGATCAAAAGAGGTCATTGTGCCCCTCTACTCATCACTCATCAGACCCATCATAGAGTACAATGCCCCATTTGGGATGTACCTTACAAGACACCTGCAACAGTTGGAAAGATCACAGAAGTACCTCACCAAGAGGATCACTGGCCTCAAACAGATGCCCTATGCAGCTTGACTGATGAAACTCCAGCTGTACTCGGTTGCATATCACCTACTCATAGGTGATCTCTGCCTGACATACAAGGCCATGTCCAACCCAGAATTGATGGACATGCTCCACCTAAAGAAAACCTTATCCCCTCGAGCCACACGCTCTAGGGATCTAATCCTCACCACAACAATAAATAGGACATACTGGAGGGATAGATTCCTGTCACAGAGACTTCCCATGCTTTGGAACAAGATTCCAATCTACATTAGGCAGAGCTCCTCGCTAACACTCTTCAAGAGAAACCTTGACAAGTGGATGTGAAACAGAACGTTTACTCCGGAGATCACTTCAGTGGCTCTGCGGGACAGAGGCACAGGGAACTAATCTAAGGGGCGGCAAAAGCCAACACATTCTGGCTAGGCCTATAAATGCCTTAGGGCAGATAGCCTAGTACCTACCTATGAACCTATAAATGTGGAAACAAAGGCTCAAAAATAGGGACATATTTTAAATATTGCTCTTATAAACTTAGAAAGTTGCTAGAGTAATAGGGTTTCTTTTAACATCCATTTTCTGAAGGATATGATATCTGAAATTCAAATGTATGTGTGACTTCAATTCTCAAATCATCCCTGTGATTCCCAGAAAGCCACACATGTTGTGAGGAACATACCAAATATAAGAGGCAGAAATGTGGACATTCTGTGGAAATCTTGACAGTTGAGACATATGGTCTCAAGGTACTCGGAAGTAACAGTCGCTTGCCGAGCTTGAGCAGTGTGTGGTTCTGACTATTATGACATTTGGATTAGGACTTTATTAGAATCAAGACGGCATTGTTTTAGCAACAGTTGATTCAACAGTCTTACTGGAAAAAGATTTTAAAAGTTACTGGGGTTTATTTTTGGGTTTCAGTAAAATTTTCGGAATCCTGGCTTATTGTTATCATTTTTGGTATTAAAGCATTTATGCGAATCACAGACGACTCCTGAAAAAGTAAATAAGTAGTCAAGTAACGCAGCCCACAATCCTTTTCATTTTACAGTTATTTAGCCTGGCCTTAAACACTGTTATTAAGGAGTAGTATAGTTTGTATTTTATAAATATTAGTTAGCTAGCATATATAATATTCCAAGTCTATATCATATGTTTGAAGCTTTATAACTTTGAATGTTAAATAATCGAATTTAAATGTTTGAAGTTATAAAACTTCGAACATGTGTAAAAAAAAAAAAAAAAAAACACAAACCTAAAACTAACTGCCGTAGGCAGGGGGCAAGCCCCCCTGCACCCCCCCCCGTTCTTTAAATATACCAACTCCGAGACAGCACTACAGTGCAATAAGGGAAATCTTGCCTTTACTGAGTTATAGTGCAGTCTTGGAGTTGTTATATTTAAAGAGTGGGAGTGTGGGGGGTGCAGGGGGAGCTTGCCTCCCCGTTTACAACAGTCAGGTAAGTTTCCTTTCTTTTTTTTTTTAATCATATGTTCGATGTTTGAAACTTTGAACATTTAAATTTGATTATTTAATGTTCAAAGTTTTCAAACTTCTTACATATGGTATAGAGCCTAATATTCCAATGTGTTTTACTTTATTTCCTCTCACTTGCGTTTATTCTCATCATTGCATTTTAAACTGACAGATGCAAGGACAGGGATATATGTCATTTGATATTGCAGTACTGCAATGAATTTCCAAATTGTCCTCATTCCATAGTTCTAATATGGGTTGCATTTTCTGTCATTGTAAGTCCTGCAATCCTAGTTAGAAAAGCTGCAGGTAGTCATGGTTTGTCACCTCTTACTGTGAATTTCTACTTGTTCTGTTTATTGTTGCATCACATCTTTTCTGCTTTTATATGGGAGGATTGATTGCAGCATAGAGGCTGTTGTCATTGTGTTGATAGTGGCTTGGTGGATTGGACTGTGAGGTGGTTGTTGTTGGGAATTTTATATGTTTTTTTTTTCTTGGAGTCTTAATGTGTCTTTCTTTTGTTACAGATGGCAAATGTGCAGAATTGATGGCAGAGGTGGGAGGCCACTGTGGCACAGGTGCAGGTACTCTTTCAAGAGGTGCCTAATATTGACTCCAGCATGGCAGATGATACAGGTGAGTCCATTCAGAAGAGAAGACATCCATCTGTGAAGACCAGGTCGGCAGCTCATGGTAAGCAGGCACAGCAGTTGAGAGATGTGGTTGGCTATGGATTCCCCAGAACCTGGTCAGGCTTAGGACAAATTGACAGGTAATGATATTCGATTGGGAATCTCATTAGGTATGGTAGGTCTTGAGTGTGTGGAGAATGACTGTAGGAAAGCTGGGGATGAAGTCTATCAGGGGATGGGGGAAGCTGCACATGCTGCAGGAGATAAGCTGCAAGGTTATGAGATGGGTCAGGGTGAGGCTGGGGTGTTCGTGGGTAGCATGGGGTCATCTGTAGGGGGGGATAGGATTGTGTTCTGAAGTGGGGATGGATTTTTGCATATGGCCGAGTGATTGGTTAGCTATGCAGGGTTTGGGGCAAGTGGCTGGGTCAGTTTTTCTGACCCCTCAAATCTCATCCTCAGTTAAGGAGGAGATTTGGAAAGGGAAAAATGTTGATGTCTTTGAATTAATTGATACAAAAGGGATGCAGCGACTGGCGGAATTGGAGATGGTGAATAGCAAGGATCTTTTCATGGAATTAGCAGCATTGGGAAGGAGGACAGTAGGTAGGCTATGACCTAGGATGTGGGATAATTGGGTGGTAAGTTTCATCTACTATATGGCAGTATGGGTGGAGAAGGATACGTCTTTGGCATTTCCACTTTTGGCTTAATTCATGAAAATTTGGGAGGCTCAGTATTTGTGGCCAGGGGTTTCTTGGTTATGGTATGACCAAAGGTTTTGGAAGTGGAAAGCAGTTGATCACTCTCTCTACTAGGAGGTGAGACATCCTGACATATGGCTAGCTACTATGATGCATAATTTTGGGGTGGCTAGAAGATGGAGAAGGGCAGTGGGAGAAGGAGGAGGAGTGTGTTGGGATTTTAATGTGATTAATTGCTCATGGGTAGGGTGTAAGTTCTTGTATGCTTGTTCAAAGTGTGCAGGGAGCCATTTGGCACAGTGTGGTTGCTGGGAGGCAAATTTGTTTACTCCAAGTTCATTTTCAGATGATGTGGGTGTTTTCCTTTCTTCTTTACACGGGTTTCAAAATCTTCAAGTGAGGGGTAATTTTCGAGGGTTATGGGGAGGGGTGTCTTTTCAGTGGGCAAGTGGATGACAGGGGGGGATCATTATCCCATTAAGATGGAGGTATTGCAGTGTATGCTCCTGCAGTTTCCTGATTACTCTCTTAAGGAAGAGATAATTGAGGGTTTTTCTCGGGGGGGTTCCACTTAAATCTAGGGTAGTTGGGGATGGGGTAGTTTGCAGGAATTTTCCCTCTGTATGGGGGAAGAAAGATGTATTACAAGGCTTGGTAGAGAAGGAACGATAGGCAGAGAGGTTGTTGTGGTCTTTTGATAAACACCCCATTGAGAGTTTTAAGAATGCAACATTCCAAGGTCAATTATGCATCTGTGGATGATGCTGTGAAGGTTATTGGGGGTTTAAAGATCTGTGGTTAGGGAAGGTGGACACTGAAACTGTGTTTCAACTTTTGCCAGTACAGGAGGAGATGAAGAAGAGGCCATTATTAGGCATGGTAGTAGGGAACAAATTTTACTTTGATAAGGCTATGCCAATGAGATGTTCAGTGGCTTGTGCTACTTTTGAGAAATTTAGCATGGTACAACATTGGGTTTGGCAGCAGTGGATTGACATGCAGAGAGCAGTGCATTATTTAGATGATTTTTTGATAGTAGGCAAGGGGTTTGAGGGAGGGTTCAAATGTGTACGAGAGGTTTTAGGGATGTGTAAGTAGTTAGGGGTCCCATTGGCTAGGCAGAAGTTGGAAGGGCCAGCTAAGGCATTGGACTTTCTAAGATTATTGGTGGATGCTGAATGGGGTTGTTTTGCTTGCCAGCTGGTAAGATAACCTAATTGAAGTAGAGGATTAAGTGGATGGTGTCCAAGGAGAAGGTGTGGATTCAGGAGGTTATGGAACTTTTTTGGCTTCTGACTTTTGCACGTTGGGCAGTTCATCCAGGGCATACTTTTTGTAGGTCATTGGGCTTTTTGCTAAAAGTAGGGAAGAGCAAACATCATTGGGTCATGATTAACAAGTTGGTACAGGCTAATTTGGCACTGTGGTTATACTTTTTGTGGTGATTTAATGGTGTCTCTTTTTGGCAGATGGATTGAGTTGGTCAAGAGGAATTGCAGTTGTTTATGGATGCAGCTGAGGGTATGGGTATGGGTGCATTTTTTGGAGTGGAATGGCTTGTGGCTCATTGATCGGTGGATTGGAATGATGAGTGGAAAAGGGATATTGCATTTTTGGAGTTAATGTTAATCTGGGTTGCATCTGTAGTTTGTTAGGAGTGATTGAGGGGAAAGAGGGTAGTTTTTAATTCAGATAATATGGCAGTGGTACGAGTTTTGCAAGCAAAGACTGTGAGATCAGAATTGTTGTTGTGGGTCTTACTTAACTTAGTTTTGCAAAGTTTGTTAATAAATTTTTCGTTCACAGGTATGTATGTGGCGGGGTTAGGAATGAGATTGCTAACTGTTTGCCTCAATTTCAGTTTTCCAGGATCTGACATTTGGCCCCAAGGGTAGAGGAAGAGCTGATGGCGTTTCCAGATGAGGTGTTGCAACATGAGTTGATGTAACCAGGAGGTCGGTGCAGCATTCTTGGGCAACATCTACCAGGAAAGGGTATGGTAGGACATTAATTGGTTTTGATAAATTTATTTTGCAATTGCCTGAGGATGAAGGAGTGTGGTCGGAGGAATTTCTTTTGCAATACTTGGCTCAGGCTTGAGGGCAGAGTAAGTCTGTGCAATCAGTTAAGGTTGATTTGGCACTGATTAGTATATTTATGCAGGTGGCTGAGTTGCATGATTTTTATGAAGTCTTAGATGGTGGGGCATATGTTATGAGAATGAGGCAGAGTGTCTGGAGTAGGTATGGGCATGGGCTGGCTGTTGATAAGACATGTTTTGAGAGTCTTATTGAGGGTTTGGTTTTAGTGGTGGGTGAGTCAGTGGATTATCTTTTGTGGGTTATTTTTTGTTTATGGATGCATTTTGGATCATTATGAGTGTCAGAGTTGTTAAGGCCATTAGTTTGGAGAGATGTTATGTTTTTTCCAGGGTCAGTGCACATTTAGTTACATAGGTCTAAAACAGATCAGTTAGGTAAAGCCATGCAGATAGTTCTTGGGAAAGATAGGTGTGTGGGTATTTGTCTGGTGGTTTGAGCTGTGGCATTGATCCGGACTCATGTGGGGTGCTCTCATAAAATTGCTTTTTCAGTTGAGAGGAGGTAGGTTAGTAATGGGTAATCAGTTTACCCATGTAATGAGAAGGGTATTGTGTTGTATGAGTTTTCTACATGAGACGTTGCCTGCTTATTTTTTCAAGATTGGTAGGACTTTGGATTTAGTGAGGGAAGGCAGATCCATTGAGGTAATTCAGATATGATGCAATTGATAATTTTCTTTTTTTATCTTTCAGGACATACATATATCCATTGGGCAGCAAAGAGGGCAGTGGTTAGGATGCATGGAAAGGACTTGGGTTTGCATCAATAGGGGTGGACAGTTAGATGGCAGAGGATAAGAGGTCTTAGGTGGAATCAGCGTTTGGATGAAATTGTAGTGATACGGACATGGATGGGATTGCCACGGAAGTTGGTGATACACTTGGCTTGTAATTATTTAAGTTCAATTCCTAAAACCAGTTGGTGTGCAGGATAAAGGAGGATTTGGTTATGTTGCAGATGTTATGTCCAGTTGCATGGTTGGAGGTAGTATCACATTTGTGCTGATGGAATGCTGTTAATTTTAAGGCTTTGGAGTGAACATGGCAGTTTATTAACTATAGGTTGACATGGCATTTGGGGGCATTAGGTATGTATGCCATAAAACATTGGAATTTCCATAACATGGACCCAGTTTGGTTTAGATCTGATGTGGTGCACTTCAGTGAGTTTGGTTTAGACTTGTTTAGCATTCATTTATGTTTATTTCTGGAATGGTTGGTGAAATGCTTTATGTAGGGAGGAGGATTAGCCTGTGATCATGTTGGTGGGTGTAGAAGAGGGGCGTGTTTGTCCCTCTTCTGTTCCCTCTCTTGGCGTTGGAGGTGATGCAATAACTTTAGGGGGGAAGTGAGCAGTAGGATGCTGCTTGATTGATAAGTGAGCGGAGGTATGGACGCTGCATGATTGATAAAATAAGTGAGCAGAGGTATGGATGCTGCTTATTTCAGCAGGGTGAGCGAGGTACACTGCCCTGATCTAAGTTATAAGGATTTTTAAATGTTGTTGTTACAAGGCTATTGTGTTATAACTAATAATTGAAATGATGTAATAGTTATGTTTAAAATTAATAAAGATCATTGAATGCCAGTTGGTGTCATGTGTATTATTAAAGGGGACTGGAACAAAGTATATTAAAAAAAGAAAAATAATTCATGTCATATTTTATTAAACTAACTAATATGGGCCACTTTTATACTGGCAATCTCACTTAGCAAGAACAGATAAAGAGGCAGATTTAATTAAGGGTGCAAAATATTGGAAGGGGATATTTGAATGGAAAAGACGAGATCACTTCAAGAAGACTTATGTGATTAGGAGAAACTTCAAGGTAAAGATGAGTTTAAAAGACAAAATGAGAGGGAACTAGGAGGAGTAGAAGATATTTAAAAAGATGTGACAGGAATATATAAAAAATGAAGTGCTGTCACGTCATTAATATATACAATGATACATTCTCTGAGCCAGAGCCTGCCGTCCTCTAAAGTATCTTAAATGGGTCACAGAAAGTCTTGGTAATAACAAGGCTGCAAGAATTAATGCAATTCATAGGTTCATAGGTTCATGCATAGGTACTAGGCTATTAGCACTAGGCCCTGTATAAGCCTAGCCAAAAAGGTACCCTGGCTTTTGCCACCCAAGAAAAATATTTTCCTGTGCCCCTGTCAAGCAGAGCCACAGAAGTGATCCCCGGGGTGAATTTCCTATTTCCTATCCAATCATCAAGATTTTTCTTGAAGAGTGCTAATGAGGAGCTCTGTTTGACATAGATAGGTAGTCTTTTCCAGAGTATGGGAAGTCTCTGGAACAGGAATCTATCCCTCCAGCATGTTCTGTTTATTATGGTGACAAGGTTTAGGTCCCTAGAGCGTGTAGCTCGGAGGGATTGGGATTTTTTTAATTCAAGATTCAGGGACAAATAAGGTAGCATGGCATCTCACTCTTAATTCTAATTCAAGATTCTCTAATTCAAGATTTTTTTCAAGTTCTGTAAAATGATTCTGTTCCATTCTTGCTTGGAATGTGCCAGTACATTTTGTAAAGATAGTGTTGACTTGGAAAGGGATAGTTTATATTCCAGTTCTAAAAAGGGGAATGCTAATAAGTGCTCAGTTAATTGTACAACTGCATTTGTGTCGCATGATAGGAAGATACAACTATGGCAAGCTAATCTTCAGCAGTATATGGACCAAGAGCGTCAATTTTACAGGTTTGCTTTAGAAGGAACAGAGGCAGCAGATATCAAACTATCAGTGTCAACTGGATAATAGGGAAAGCAAGGTAGTTTCAGAAAAATAGTTACTTCTGTCTTCCTGACTACTCCAAAGATGTTGACTCCATGGTCATAAGAGAAATTGAGATGCCATGTTACCTTATTTGCCCCCAAGAAAGCAGTATATGGAAAAAGCAGCAGCAGCTGGAACAAAATATGGGGTATAGGACTAATTTAGGATTTTAAATGAGTACAAGTCTGTATATTGTCACCCTGCTTTGTAAATTTATATGCTGCGAATATTAAACGGAACAGTGGGTCTGAAATCAGATGTTAGGTGTAAAAATTGTTGGGAGTGATATTTTCATCTTCCAAAATGCAGATGATAACATTCTGATGGTTAAAAGTGAGTAAGAGTTGAACAGCATGTTCCATGAAGTGGAAAGAATAGAAATCACAAAATGATTATGTTGCTCAATATTAACAAACTAAAATTCTATCATCTAGACTTAGCAATTATTTCCAAATAGATTAGAAAGAAGAGGAAACACTGAACAAGCTTATTTTCAAGAGCTCAGATATTTCTATAGATGTTGATTGCAACCATGAAATTGAAAGACATTTGCTTTTTCGAAACATTTACAACATCAAAGCTATCAGTAAAGGTCCATATAATCAAAGCTACAATTTTGTCCGAAATAATATATGGCGGTGAAGATAAAACTATAACCAAGGCTGTGAGCTGGAAAAAGCAATGATTGTCAACAGTAATACCGGAGAAATCTTTTGAGAATTCTTTGGACAACTAAACCCAGATCATTTAATGTAAGGTGTGAGAGTAAAACAAAAACTGATACTTTGGTGACATAATGCACCTCATGAAAAGTGGATGACAGCAGCTAATATGGATAGACAGCATTAGTGAAGTAATGATTTATGAATTTGCAAGAATTTAAGGAAACAGTTGTTGAAAGACAGGCCTTGTATGCGAAAGTCCTTGACGTCAGAAAAAGTCTGACTTGAGTAAATGGATAAAAACAACTTATACTTACAGATGTGATAAATTAAGACAGTGTGTTCCAATTTGTGTCTTTTGAGTATTAAGAAAATTCATAATCATACAAAATCACATTATGCATGTACATTCGGTTAACATACATTAATAGAACTACAGGATTTACTAACAATGGATTGCAATTCATAGTTTTCTCCTATGACTCATCTTTATATAAAATAACTTCATATAGTTACTTTATATACATCAGTGGAGAGAAATGCAAGATAGGCCAGATTCATTAATACCTGCACTAAGTGTACACAAGCTGTATTCAAGAACATCCCTAAAACATTTTGGGGCTTTCTAGTCACTCAGACAGATTTCACATACATGTCTACACTTTCTGGTAACCTTTATGAATTTCCCTTGATATTTAAGGCTGCAAGAAAATCAGTAGAAAAGCTAAAATTAAGAGGAAGAAGGTGTGAGTTATGTGTGTGTCGTCTGTTCACTCAGAGCAGTGTACATTTGTGTACACACAATGTAGCATTAATAAATCCCAGGGATCGTTTTCTATCAGCATTTAATATGTTCTTGAGGACTGGATAACTTGTAAATTGGTCAGATAAGTACCATGATCAATAGTCACTGTCGACTGGAGAAGATGCAAATCAAGGAACATATTCATCCAGCTTTTAGTATTAGGTCTCTCCTTCACACAGGCAAGGACATGCCCCAGATATTGGCGAAATAGGTAACGTGGAGTTCAATTAATGGTGAAGTAACCAAAAATCTGTGAAAAATGCAAGTAATACCTCATGTTTTCTCCCAGCTGTTGCATGACCAGATGTACTGAGCAGCTCTGGAGAAAATTACAACAAACAAAAATTATTATTTAATTTGAAATGCATGGCTTCCACTTTCTGGTATTATTATAAGACCAGTAAAGTAATGATTTACATTTTGAAAAACCTAATGTTAAGTTAGCACTAAGAGATGGATTTGAACAGGGTATAACTGAATGCTGCAAGTGATATTAATCTTGTGTATTATATTCCCTAATATCAACACTTGACAGTCATACATTAATTCATTGCTTCCTGCAATAGTACAGCTGTCAGGAAAGCAGGCTTCTTATGTATCCTGTAAGAGTATAGGAGTGTCTTTACAGGAGACTTCCCTGTACTCCTGAAACGAGTATGTTTCAGTGTTTTCAAAGCCTAATTTTTGAAGTCCTGGTACAGACCCATACTTAAAACTAAAGCCTCAGGGTAGCATCCGCAAGCTCAAACGATTTGCTAAGCATGCAGAGTGAAATGGTTAGCACAGGATGTACAGTGCTGGAGTTAAAGAGTGTTTGCAAAAAGTTATGAAAAATGTGAGATATTTTCCACATTTACATTATTAATGCAATAATGCTATATGATACTGTCATTCTTGGGGTGGTCTGTGCAAAAAGTAAGGGTTAGTATAAAATGTGAAGACATTTTGAGATATACTTTTTTTTTTTTTTTTTTGCTAAAGCTGTACTGGCTATTAGTTATAGTTTTATAACTACACAAATTTCATAGAAGCTGTGTGACCTGTAGGTGAAAAAATGTGAAATCTTATATAAAACAAAGCTCATTATGTTGCCACTAATGTTTGCCATCTAACAAGCACGGTTTTGTAGGTTAGTTTTGTTTTGAATTAGTGTGAAAATATTAAATGAATAGTTTGTATAGATTCTGCAACATCACAAAATAGAACTATACTACCCTCCCTTGTCATATATTATCAGAAAACTATTGAACAGCTGACCTATTCTCCCACTCATATCTTGGCTCTTTCTTGCACACTTATAGAGATATAACCCTTTGTTTGACCATAACATTGGTAATTTCTGGATAATTAAATAAAATGCCATTTTCTTTCATAACTCAGCAGTATAAAATCAGCATCTAGAGAGAGACCTTATGAAACTAATACTGGCTGTGTGTAGCCTTGAGTACAGAACAGCCTTCTTATATTATTACACATTTTGTTACTCCCATAATTTATTACATATTGCAAATCTTATCAAGTGTGTGGGAAAAGGTCTCAGAAAACAAGGGATTTGCTGACTTAGAAGACCCCAGGACATGTGAGACATACTAGATAATAGGCATGTTATAATATTCCTTGTTGGGTAAAGGGGAAAAATGTGAACTTAGCTATCAGTAAATTAATTTAATATGAAAATGTGTCACACTCTGTATATTGTTGTATAAAGTTTTATTCTGTTCATGCTACTATTATTACAGTTATATTTATGTATATAACTGTTTAATATTGTACTCTCCTGAGCACAAATATTTTGTTGTTGTTGCTGTTTTTGCTTAAATCTTCTTATTAAAAGCTATATTTCCAATGATTTTTTTTAAACAAGAGCCCAGTTAGCAAGGGGATTAATTACCTTTCTACTTCTCAAAATTGATTGAGTTAAGAGATGGAAAAGATCAAAGCTCTCTGGAACCACTATCATAACAGCAGATAAAAGAAAAAATAACATGCTTTGAAAGAAATTTCAAACTGTTTTTCAGAAGACTCGTTTAAATATGATTGTAAATAATGCTACAGTTCTCATTCTGCTTGTTGTAGAAATGCAAAGGTAAACAAAATTGTTATTATTGAAAAATAGATCACTGATCTCATTTTGCATCTGGTATTTTAAATTGATGCTTAGCTAGAAAAATAAAGTAAATGTCATTTAATTTTTATATCAGTCCACTGTGATTAACACAATCCTTTTTCGCCATGAGTGATTAACCAATTCAGTCATGACTAATACATGGATTAACAATTACTGTTCTTTTAATTTAATTACTATAGTATAATTAGTATTATTTTTTTTTCTACCTGGCCTTATCTTCTGCATTGTGCTTTACTATTCTGTACTATTTATTCACAATTCAAAAAGTGTCTGAGAAATATATTGATGTTTTTCTTTCTGTATCATTTTTACCAGTGTCTGAGACCTTCATCTCACTTCTGTTTTATGGCATCTATTCAGGTTCAGCAATTGCCACCATAACACTTTCAATCAACCCCCACCGCCACCATCACCCACTACAATTATTAACATTTTGAAATGTTAACCTCTTTATTGTTGCTCTTTGGAAAATTCATTCATGAGACCTTATGCATTTCTATTTGTAGTACTACTTCATTGTTCTCTAGTTACTGTAGAGGTACCATTTGTCTGGTCTGATTTTAAATTACAATGACCACCAAATCCAGTGCCAAGCACATTTGAGACTAAATGCAAGGCAGACATAAACAAAGCTTTCAGCAGACCCTGCTGTGAGAAATTTGACAAAATGAGCAAAGATGAAATTAAAGCCCTCAGAGATATGTGTTCAGATAAATAATGTTGGTTCCTGAAAACTGACAAGGGAGGGACCAGATAAATATATTCAAAAGATCAAAGGGATGCTTGGTATCATTGACTTTTTCACGTTGAGATTGCTACCTTCACATATCAAAGCATACATGACACCCTGCAACAGCTTTATAAGGATGTTTTTTATCAAAGAAAAAGCTGCCTTATTTTTTGGGGATCCCCAATCCTTATAAAAATCTTCAGGACCCCTACACAGACTGGTGGTAGAAGGAGAAGATGGCGCCATTGAACCAGGGACAACTTTTATGGATTGTTGCATAAAACCCTTAGCTAGCAGGGGTATATCCTTTGTTTTATAGACTCTTGAATTCCTGAGGAAAATTAAATCTGTTCCTATTACGGATTCAGTTTTGGAGACTATTGATGTAGAAGCACTCTATTCCATGCTGCCTATGATTACTGCATAGAGGCTATGCGAAATACCATGATGAAGGAAATTGCAGCTTCTTATGTGAGATTGCCCTAATTTCTAACTTACTGCATTTGGTTCTGAGCAACATTTTTTATCTAATGGCAGTATTTGGAAAAAGAAATGTGGAATTACTCCTAGCCTATCTAATACAGCTTTAGCTAAGTGAGACAGTGAAACCATCTATACCTTAGAGTTGTGAATCTTCATCAAATGTTACCTTAGATTCACTGATGATATTTTTACTATTTGGGAATGGTCAGTGGAAGTTGTGACGTTCTTTGTACACATTGGACAATCAATTGATTTTTTTTAAATGTACTACTCATTATAATTACCATAAGGTTAGTTTCTGTATCTCATTGTTTATAAGCACACACACAGTTAGAAGAACTTTACAATGATTTATTTCACAAACCCATCCAGGCAAACTTACTGTTTCATGACAGCAGCATGCCCCCATACATGACTAAACATAATGTAATAAAGTCACAGGGCATGTGGACTGTTTCCATGTCCAGAGAAACAGCTCATTTTATAAAGAACTTGCAGGACCTTTATATAGATTTTTTGAATGGGGATATAAAAGTATTACAATTAGATCTACTAAGGATCTCAGATCAAGGGAGGACACTTCCTTATACAAACAAAAAAGAAGTTTGTTACAAAATTTCAGGACTCACTACACTGAAAAAAGAAAAGAAATACTGAACAGAAGTATGACCTGAACTTTCAGTGAAGACACCCATAAAGTTTATTTAGTTATTTATGTATGTATTTATTTATTTATTTGTCAACTGTTAACTGGGTTGGTCCAGCTGAGCTAACGGTCCATTTTCAGTGGACACCTGAGGAGAAAAGCTCCAAAAAATACATGACATTAACATACATAAATTCAAAAAACAAAAAAATGACATACTTATATCATACATTCATAAAGCAGAAAAACTCACAGAGTTAAATTGTTGCACATATGAAGTTAAAAAAATAATTGATTGCATAGAATAGTTGTTTGGATGGGAAAAAGGAAATTCACCCCGGGGATTACGTCAGTTGCCCTGCTAGACAGGGGTCCAGGGAAGTAAATAGTGTGGGAAGAAATAGTCAGGGAATTGTTATGGCTGGCTTATATAGGCCCTAGGGCTGATAGCCTAGTACCAATCTATGAACCTATGAACCTATAATTCATGACAATTGGTTCAATATGTCTAGTAGTAGACTGGTGAGCAAGATTCTGGACTGTGGTCCTTCTTTTGTTTTCAAAAAGACATGAATACTAGAACTTACTTACTTAGATGGGATGATCATCAAGGACAGTATAAAGAGATCTGATATCTTTAAATGTGGATCTCCTGTCTGTACCTTTTGTGAGTTCATAAGCTGCATAGATTTTTTCATCTGCCCCAGTACAGGTAAGAAATATTTATTTATTTAACATTTGCTTACTGAGGAAATCCTACTGGAACTGACCCCCCATTTCGGCAGAGACCCAGGGAGAAACACTCCAGACATGCCTTTGAAATGTGGGAGGAAACCAGAGCACCCAGAGAAAGCACACACAAATGCAGAGAGGACATGGAGACTCGGCACAGAAGGCACCCCAGCCATAAATCAAACCAGAAAACTTTCTGTTGTGAGGCGACAATGATAACCACTGCACCACTGCACCACCAGTAACAGTAAGGTGGATGGGAACTGTAATAGTGAAAACATTGTTTTCACAGCTCAGTGCTCCAAGTGCCAAAGCTTGTACATAGTTTAAAAGGAGGATATCCTAACACATGTCTGAAATTAGAAATATACTAAGCAAGAATCTTCCTGCAAAGCACAGCATTGACTCCCAAGGTCATTTTTTTTTTCATTTTTCACATTTAGCCATGATCAGTGATGGGTCTTCTCGAGGGAAACTGTAAAACCATTCTGGAAAAGAAGGCGATGGAATGGCAAATTCACCTTAATGCCTATAACCCACCTGAGCTTGACTGTTCAATTAAATCCATTTTTCAGCCTCGAGAATTGGACCACAAATTATTTTGTTAATGGTTATGACATGACATTTTTGTGCCAGTCTTCACTTATACATATTCACGTGCATGTTTGTTTTTCGCACTTTTATTGACTGTTTCCCTCGTGCATGTTTGTTTTTCACAATTTTGACTGTTTCCCCAAGTGCATGTTTGTTTTTCACACTTTTATTGACTGTTTCCCCTTATATTTTTAGTATAAGGTTGATTTCTTGGATTCTTAGTTTTAACAGCGATGTGATAAAACCCTATGGGTGAATGTGTTTTTTTTGTTTGTTTTTAATACACATATGATTACAGTTTTTATTTATGTGATTGCTTTTTATCTGCAATGTTTATTTTTATTGCATCTCTTCTAAGGTTAATGCAGTAGGCCCTGCTTTCGTGATTTGCATATTGTCACACACACACACACACACACACACACACACACACACACACACACACACACACACACACACACATCACATCACACACTCTTACTTATTCACTTTGACACTCAGATTTTGTGTCCTTTGTTTCTTTTTTGTTTATCACTCTGGTTCTCAAACTCCTTTTGCAAGGTTTACCTTGGTGCTAAATGGCCTTCAGTGAATGGAGTTTGCTACACTTTGATTTTGACCAGAGAAAATCTAAGACTTAATTACTAGTTCTGCACTTCAGTTTATTCAAACTTTGTTTATTAGTGCTTCTTATTTTAGTATGGATTGTACTACTGATTTTTAGTCTGTCCCCAAGGTCTATCTCATTCCTTTTGGACTGAACTTCTTTTTTGTTTTTGTATTGTTACTATTGGCTACTGATTTGGCTCTTACCATTGGAGAATTAGTTGTAAAGAATAATTGTTTCTGTACTCCTGCCTGGTCCAGATTCTGGACATGAGCCCTATGCTTACAGTTTGGTTATTTTCTTGGGAATATTATTTTTCTGTTTTATTTTAATACACATCTCCATTAGGGTTGGTTATGTTCATTTTTTTCCATCTGGTTTACCTGCCTTGTACTATGTTCCCCTGAGGTTAGGGCTTGTGGTGACTTACTTTTGTTAACATAGGCAAGTGGCCTTTTTGTATCACCAACATAGAGAAGGCATCTCAGTAGGTCTGATGTTCTGGACTGACCTTGTTTTTTGCCCCTTTATTGTGACCCATCCCTGTGGGGCTATGAGGTGGCTTTTGATACATCAGGTTTGCTTATACTGGCAGACTAGCCTGTCATGAATAACTCTCTGTTTTGGCTCATTACTATGTATGAGTTTGTCAATCATTATATATGATCCTTTGTTTTCACTAAGTTTATATTTAGCTTTCCACAGGTAAAGCTGTTATTGAAAAGATTATCTGATGAAGTCCAGTTGGTGAATGAAAGCACTTAATATAAATAAAAGCGGAGTTATTCCAGTAACTAATCTGTTGGAGTTAATTTTAAGTAGTTTTATAAAACAGCAAGCAACATCTGAAATGTTGGACTGTTTATAACTGTTTTTTATAATTCTAAGAGTTTTTATTTTTGATTTTTCTCAAACAACAATGAAGTGAAGGCAGTCTGCTCTTTTCACTCTAGAGACAGCTGTCTCCTCACATCTTTGCTGTGGTTTATGTTCTAGTCTGACATCAGAGGTTCATAGGTTCATAGATGTGTACTAGACTAATGGCCCTGGACTTTTACAAGCCTATTCCATAGAAGTGCCCTGGCATTGTGCCACCCAATGTTAGTTCCCAGTACCTCTATCAAGTAGAGCCACTGGAGTGGTCCTCGGGGGGAACTTTCTATTTCCCATCCACTCATCAAAATTTCTCTTGAAGAGGGCTAAAACATATACACTTAACAAACATTTATACACATACTTTCCAGAACTGAGATTAGAACCCCTGCCTATCTAGTTATTTGCACTATACTGTTACATAGTTATAGCACACGCCACGGAGCATATACTACACTTATGTTCTCTGTGTAAAGAAGGTCAAGCAAACTTTTTTTAACAAAAAGCTTTCCCTTGCATGTATACTTTGCTTGATAAAGGTAAATAAAGCATTGTTCACCAGCACACCATACTGAGAGTATGAAATATAAGAGCTGTTCTAATCCTTTTCATATCCATGTGAAATTACAACATCCATGTCATTGCAAAGATCACATTTAAAATATCCTGGGAATTCAATAAACTCTCGTTTGTGCAGTGAGCATCTGTGCTAATTACAAATGCATGCTGTCACCACATATAAGTGTAAATAAACTTTGTTTTGTGGCCAGTAACAGTGGTGCTGGCCAGGAAACCATGTAAAGCAACATGACCACCTGCAGACATGTATACCTGTTTAACTACGGGCAAACTAGGTCTGCAGGATTGTGTGGAAATCCACAATGACTATCAGGGTTTTTAATAAAGCAATGTATATAGTTCCAACACATTACATGAAAGTGTAGCCTTGGTCATTCATCACATTCCACACAATGTTGCTATGCATACAGACATACAACTGTACTAATGTCACATACTTACATCACTTGCACAAGATATGCCTACATGTGTTTCATGGACAAGCTGTGTTTGAGCTGCCTGATGTCATATCAGGACACATTAGAGAGCAGTTGTTTGTAGCTCATGCAGGACATTTCCTGACACAAAAGCTAATAGTCACACAATGGTGCTGCTGACCAGCTCACTGATCCTTGAGTATAGCAACCCAACTCTACATATAATAAATTTCACAAGGTTGCAATTGCATCAAAACATGGGATATATCAGTTGTGTATATCACAGAATAATAACCATGTGTATGAGACAAGACTTACATGACCATGTAATCAATAAAAGCAATGTCTTTTGGCTTTTCCTGGTTAGGAGTCACCACAGTGGATTATCAGTCCACACACTGATTGGCAGTGGCGTTTTTATGTTGTCGAGTTTCCAGCCTGCTGCCTAACCTTTACAGAAGGCACACACATGCAGCTATGCGCCTACCTGCATGTCTTTAAAACTCAGTCCACCACAGACAGGACATGCAGACTCTGCACAGAAGGTGTTCCAGCCAAGAATCAAACCAGAAAACATCTTGCTGTGAGGCAACAATACTAATCACTGCACCACCACTGCCATGTGACCATGTAATCAATATGAATTTATATTGATGTCTGTCACAAGACATTTAATGATGGTATGTAGACACATGCACACCTGTGCCATACTGCAAGTATGACTGTGATAATGGAATGTGAACTGTGTAGAAGGTTGACCTGCTCCACTACAAAAACACATGTCCTAATAATCCAATAATATACATAAAAGTGCATCATACCATGTCAACAGTTCTCAGGAGGCATATTACTATAGCTGTTTTAAAAGAAGCATGCAATGCAAGGGCATCAATGGCCATCAATACATTAGCTCACATCACAAATTGTAAGACCATTTTGTAGCCATACTGTACATCCACACCTCAATGTAACACATGTCAATGACAGCAACATTGACATGTCAACCATTCATAACATCATAGGACATTATTAGGCTAATGGTCAACATCACATCAAATCCTAGCCAGTATTAGACCATGTAAAAACAAATCCTTATATCTATGTTATGGAAGATAGTAAACCTATTGTGCATATGTGTATACTTGTTTGATTGCATTACATCTTTCCACTGTCCATATGGGCCATATGCACCACACCATGACAGAATTAGCAAGCACACATGTAGTGATCTTGAGATGGCTTGCAGAAGCTCATGGAAGGAATATGCCAAATTATGTGTGTATGCATATTTGACATGAGGACATCCTCCAGTCTGCTGCAGGAAAGATGTCATGTGTCAGTGGAAAAATGGGGATGCTGGATGCATGGGGCTATGTGAAAGGTTTCCAACTGGTAGCACACTGGAAAACAATTTGAAAGATCATACAATGCCCATAATGTACCACCAACCAGACACATACAGCAGTAGACTGGGCCTGATTTGAACATTACACATGTGTCGGAGTAGAATATGAATGCCATGCAGTGTCACATTAGCAACACCACAAATGTCTGATGATAACACTGTCATGATGCACTTTATGGAATATAATAGCATCACTGTATGCTGAGGAGAAAATGTTGAGAGGAGTGTAGGACATGGATGTGGAGTCACATCTCTGTGTAAAATTGTCTCAAAAGTGATAGATTTATATATATATATATATATATATATATATATATATATATATATATATACATGCAAGTCATCTGCTGTCAGATTACAACCCCAATATGTGTAGGTAAACTAGTTTGAAAATACAGTAGCTCATGTTACTGCCACAGCACAGGTTTGTCTTGAATACTGTCAGAGTGCATGTTGTGCAGGATGACATAATCTCTCTATTCTACAATGAGATGTTCGGAGTAGAGTCTGACATAACTGTGGACTCACATATCATTCTAAAATTGTCAGCAAAGTGATTGTTGGCTATAAACACAGTAATCTTTAGTGAGAATAGAACCCCAACCTAGCTGTTTACACTGCACAGTACTTAAGACAAGTGGCACAGCACAAGCCTGGCCTTCATGCTGTCCAACAACACTTTATAGCTGATGACATCCGCAGTGTCTAGTGAGAAAGAAGATGGTAATATCAGTGTCTGACATGCTGATGTAAAATCTTGTCTTGAATGTCAACCAAGTGAACACACACACCCAGGCATATCAATTGACCGCAGTGAGAACAGAATCACTATCTAAGTACACTGAATAGAGAATGCAGTATTTAATGCAAATGCCACAGCACAAGTGTAGTGTTTATAGTGTCCAACACTTTATAGCTGTTGACATCAGCAGTGTCTTGTGAAAAGAAAATGGTGACAGCACTGTCTGACATGCTGGTGTAAAATGCGCTCTCGAAAGTCAACACACACACACACACACACACACCAATTTACCACAGTGAGAATAGAACCCCTACCTACCTAATTGCATATAACAGTACTTGAAGCAAGTGTTATGGAACAACTCTAACTTTTACGATGCTGCAGGACAATTTATAGTGGATGACATCATCCTCTGATGTTAGAGAGTTGATGTTGAGAGGCCTGCATCAAATGGATGTGTAGGCAGGTACAGCTTTCTAAATATTGGTACTCTATGGGATTATACTGATGTCTGAAGGATACACATTTATGTTCTTTTGACTAAAGAGATACAGACACACACACACACACACACACACACACACACACACACACACACACACACACACACACACCAGTTGACTGGAGTGAGACTAGAAACCCTACCTAAGTACACTGACTACAGAACTCAGTACTTAACACAAGTGCCACATTACCACAAGTCTGACTTTTATAATGCTGCAGGACAATTTATAGTGGATGACATCAGCATTGGATGTTTGAGAGAAGATTGGAGTCCAGAATGAAATGGATGTGTAGGCAGGTACAACTGCCAAAATACTGGTACTTCATGGGATTGTAGTGATGACTGCAGGGTCCACATCTAAGCTGTTTTGACTAAAAAGACACACACACACACACACACACACACACACACACACACACACACACACACACACACACACACACACGCGTGCACACACGCACACACGCACACACATGCGCACACACACGCACGCACGCACACATACGCACACAAACACACACACACACACACACACACACACACACACACACACCATTTGACTGCAATGAGATTAGAACCCCTACCCAAGTACATAGACTGGAGAGCTCAGTATTTAACCCAGGCACTACAACACAAGTCTGACTTTTATAAGGCTGCAAGACAATTTATAGTGGATGACATCAACATTGGATATTTGGGTCTATATTATATATCCAAACACTTAAATGTTTGAATCGCTAAAGATCGACCTTTAGCGATCGAACATTTAAATGTTCGAATATGAATAAAAATAAAAAATAAAAGGCATACCAACTCCAAGGTTGCACTACAGTGTAGGGAATGGGAAATTTCCCATTTACGCACTGTAGTGCACTGAAGTGCGATCTCGGAGTTGGTATATTTAATTGGCGGGGGTATGGGGGGTGCCCCCCTGCTTAAAACCTTTCCATTTTCTTTTTTTTTTTTTGTTACATATTCGAACATTTGAATGTTCAATCGCTAAAGGTCGATCTTTAGTGATTCGAACATTTCAATGTTCGGATATATAATATAGACCCAGATATTTGAGAGAAGATGGGAAACCTGAATGAAATGGATGTGTAGGCATGTACATCTGTCAAAACACTGGTACTCTATGAGATTGTAGTGATGACTGCAGGACTCACAACTATGCTCTTCTGATTAGACAGACAGAAAGACAGACAAACAGACACACACACCCCATTTGACTGCAGTGAGATTAGAACCCCAGCCTAACTACATACACAGACTAGAAAGCTCAGTATTTAACACAAGAGTCACAGTAAATGCCTGACTTTTATAAGGCTGCAGGACAATTTATAGTGGATGACATCATCATTGAATATTTGAGAGAAGATGGGAGGGCTAAATGAAATGGATGTCTAGACTGTCAAAATATTGGTACTCTATTGGATTGTAGTGATGACTGCAAGATGCACAGCTATCCTTTCCTGACTAGACAGACACAAAACAATTGGCAGCAGTGAGATTAGAACCCCTACCTATCTAAACACACCATGGCACCAGCCTTATTTTTAGAAGGCTGCAGGACAATTTATAGTGGATGACATCATCACTGGATGTTTGAGAGAAGATGTTAGGAGGTCTGTCTGAAATGGACAGCTACACGAATAATTGGTGACCAAGGAAACAGTCCACACTAGTATTTATTATTAAGCACTTTTCATTCGGTTATTAACCACAACACCATCAAATAACAGAATAACAAAGTTTTTTCCATTTAAAAACTTTTCTTTACTTGGTCATGTGTTCTATTATTGACCAATCATCTACTTCTCCCTCTTAACAAAGGAATTAACCCTTAACATAAGAGACTAAAAACTTAAAACTTAAATACGCTTATTAAAAAATGCATTTATCATATTCACACATAAAAAAATCCACAAAATAAATAATCTTAACAAACTCTTTGGTTTCAATAAACAAGACAGAGCAACCATCATTAAAACCTGGAAAACAGTAAGCATTCAAGCAAATCTGCCCAATTAACTCAAATTTTTCTAACATTAGAGAACAAGGTCCACCCCTATTATCAAGTGCAATCTGATGAATAACTTTAAATTTAAAGCAATGGTCTAGCAGCAGTGATATATGTTTTGCTAGAGCATTTTCTAATTTACCCTTATTAATACATACGAGAGTCATGGCTTAGTGGTAGGTCATACAGACTAGTGTTACCAAGGTCCTGGGTTCGAGGCTGGCTGTGGGAATCTATAAGGGTTGGGAGGGTGGCCTAATGGTTACGGTGTTTGCCTTACAAACACAAGGTGCAGGGTTTGAATCTCACAAGGGATAATTGGCTAGGCTTAAAATGGCTCGCAAGGGCAGTTAGCCTAGTACTAACCTATGAACCTATATATGTGCTCATACACCCGTTCTTTCAGTCTTCCCAACATAAGAAGCTGGACACCACTGGCATTGAGCTACATATACTATCATTTTTGAATTATAGTTAAACTTCCTCTCTATGTTGAATTTCATGTTTCTTATCTTAAATGTGTGACCTACGTCCATAAATTTGCAATATGCGCACATCTCACATTTAAACATACCTGGATACTTCACAAATCATTGACCACCATTCTCCAATAAGTTTTTAATGTTAGATCCTCTCTTAAATATCATTTTGGATGTTCCACTACTTTATTTGTAATGGACAGATCACTGACTAAGAGGTTTCAATTTTTGTTTATTATATTACTAAGTATGGGTGCATCCAGACTAAAAGGTGTAAAGAAACTAACCAAAAGGTTACTCTGGTGACTTTTTCATCCTTACCACAGAAGAAGTGCTTCCCACACATGCTCATTATTTACATATAAATGCACATGACAGACTGAGGGGTTAACAATGTATGTGTGTGACCTAACAAGGTCCTGATTTACATATCCCTGTGTGTATGACAATTATTAAAGTCTGAAGACTATCCAAAGCCAGAGAACACAATTATGATTACAGAAACATATTAGTCAGTATTCCCTCACTCACACAAATAATTCTTTTGAGTTTATTAAAATTGAGTGTACTACCCTTAATAAAATTGGCAGTATGTAATATTTTTTATGCAAATTTTATTAAGTAAAATGGAACAGTAGTCAAAACATATGCAATTTGCTGTATTATAACCCAGGAACATTTGTATTGTAGCCCTTCACTTACACCCACTGTCACAGGAATAGCTAAAAACTTTTGGATATTTTCATATTCATTATTAATGTCTGTGTGTTAAATGCTATGCAACACCATTTAGCGTGTTTGCATGTTGCCCCACATACTTGATAGAATGTATCTGTTTTGAAATTGTCTACTGTCTGCTTCCTCTATGCAGGTGTTGGGGTAGAATGATAACTGCTGCTTAGTGTGTTTGCTCAATGGAAAGCAAAAAATGCAACAATGTATCCTTTTTGAAAGTGAGAATGTCTCCTGTCTGCAGATGTTCTGTGTGCTTCATGTGTGGGCTGTTAATCCAGGTTTGTGTGACAGTAAGCGACACTCAGACATGACAAGCAAAGCTTGACTTATTTTATGTACAAAAAAATCTAAGATATAAACAACAGTGCAAAAGAAATGTTACTAGATATGAAATATTTTACACAAGTATGGATTTGAACCCTCAGATGTACAAACCTACAAAACACAGGAAGGGTGGATTATCCCTGTTTGCCACAGAAACAGCTCTGTACCAGGAATGAAAATCACTGTGCATACAAGCAAGTACAAACTCATCCACAGTATTAACAAAACATATCGCACTTATACATTTCTAAGTTGTTTGTACCCATGTGTTAATTTCAGATATAGTGCAATGAGTGATCATACAACTATTCATGATTATTGTTTGCAGAAATGTCGCTCTGTCTTATTGTTGTATGGTGTTCATTCTTCTCTTATCTGAGCAGTATGTAAGGCATTTTGTAGCATTATCCTTAAATTGTGTGGGAATATAAAATGGCAATAATATGCAGTTCTCAACAAATGCAGGGCGTGTTGGATATTACTGTGAAATGTGTGCTGCTTACTTACATTTAAAACCTTGATACAATTACTTCTACACTTTGTAAGTCTAACCTGGATGACACACCCACTGGAGGAAAGGGAGTCTGAATTGCTGCTGTGTTTTCCTTCCCCCATCAGTAATCATTCACAGTTGTAATACATTAGCAAGAAAAACTGATGAGTGTTTGCAATATGTTTACATCTGATACATGGAGCAAAGAATTTGAAATTTAGCAATTCTAATGAGTTCAAACCTCATTTGCATCTTCACTGTGCTCACAGGTCTGCATCTACACAATAAAAAGGGAACTGTGCAGCTAGGGAACCTGAAGGTAAGGAGACTTGTGTGTGTGGATAACACAAGAGAAGACTGCTATTACTTTGGATTTGTTTACACAGAAGACTACAGATCTTGATAAGGTATGATTGCATTTTTCACTTATATTGCTTGATTTGCTCATATGTCACTAGGGAAATATATATATATATATATATATATATATATATATATATATATATATATATATATATATATATATACATTATCAAATGCTACTTTTATTTGTATGCACTTCTTAGAAGTTTACTGAGATCATAAGTATTTTAGTCAGGCCGTTTTACTTTCTGAGATGCACAGCCTTATTAACTGCCATCATGAGTGTTGATGTTGCAACTGTTTCTCTTTATGCTCTTCTATTGTTATTTCAGTGAAATGTAAAGGTCCTATATTGTCAATGGCACAGGATGGAACATAGACATTTTTAGCACAGTGCTGGTCATAGGTAGAGGTGACTGGCAAGTGCATAAAAGTGACTATTCTGTGGTAACTGTGAACACGTTTTTGGAACAGTTTATTTGAAAGCACTTATAACAATTCACTGATGTTTCATTCCTTGTTTTGTACAAAAATGTCATTTTCCTGTTGTGGTGGGGATGGGGGAGCCAAGTTACATTTCTGTATTGGCACAACCAAAATATTTTTATGGGGTTTTGCTTTGCTATTGTTATTCCTTGTTTTGGATCAAGCTTTGGTTGTGTGTGACTGTGATATGTTACAACCACATAACCCTTTTTTATATTTGTATAACTGAAAAAAAGTTTTGTTTCTCCAGTGGGTAATATTGAAAAATTAATGATATCTGTTTTATCTAAGCAGGACTTTTATTTATGTGATATTTATATGTAATATCCATACTTTTGTTTAATGTCACCTTGGATTATGGTTCTAAAGCATCCCAGTTCCTGCAGACCCCCTTCAGTGACTCAGAAAATAGCATCAGCCAAGCATTTTGGCAACATGGTGCCTTTCTGCTTCAGACAGGATGTGGAGATATGTCTGGAAGAAGGCAAATTTGGAACTAGATTGTGAACGATGTGAATTCTGTTGAGGATGTGGCAGAACATATGATCAGATGTGTCATAGGGCCACTTACATGACTTTACTGGCCTGGAGGAGAGCAGCTGCAGTGGCCGGTAGACAGCTTGCTATTGGGGGAACCTGGTACAGAGCCACCACTGACACCAAATGAAGAGTTCCTGTCAACTGTCAGGGATCTACAGCGCTCAGTGGAAAGTGCATAGTAGCATGTGATTGATGTTAGTGTTGCTGTTTCAGGTACAACAACCATGTCCCAGGAAAAACTTCCAGGTAGGCTTACCTATGTCAATTTTTCAATATGTTTTCTATAGTAAAATATTGAAAGTAACACTTAAGTCAGTTTAATAATTATTTTGGGGGATTAGGTTTAATAATTTTTTGGGGGGATGAGTTATGCATTGATACAATTGACAACACATTCTGTTTCAGTACACATGGTCTTTTGGTTGATATGTCATCCAAGTTTCAGTTAAATGTATTGTTAATGGGCATATAAGGGCCAACAACTTTCCCCCTGTATTATTGTTATTATGATGGTGTTCTTACATTTTGCTTAATTTCTTCCAGGACCATACTCCCTAGCAAATGTGGAGTCATCTGCACATGGTAAGCCAAACATTTTTATTTCAGTACTGATGAGCATTTTGCAGAAATATTCATTTATTCATATATCAGGAGGACTGTGTATGTCCCATCTGTAATAGTAGCACCAGTGTTAATTTGTTAGCATATATTGAACTGTAGTAGTGTAGCTATTAATTTCTGTCCTGTGTTTGTTCCTTATTATCACAGTGTAGGACTCTTACCACCTGACATCGGAGTATTGGCAGACTCTGATGATGATAGTGGACAAACACAGGTGCAATCAGGGGGTGCAAAGGTTGAATCTGACACTGAGGTTGACATTCAGCCATTCCCTGTAATTCCATCGGACAAAGCCAGTAGGGCTATCAAACACATCCCAGTGAGCCCTCAAATATTGCACAGATGGAGGGTGAGACATTTGATCAAGGTAGTGTGGTCACTGCAACTTCAGTACCTGTTGACTCTGGCCACAGCCAAAGTGTGGGTAAAGTGTCATGCAGGAAGGTTGTCAGGGGTGCTCAAAGGAGGCCTGCTGTCCATCCTACACCCAATCCAGGTGTGTCTTTCATGCCACTCGATATATGTTTATTGTCATCCTGGATGTGCAGGCATTTTCCAATAGCGCCTCCAAGGAAATGGTTAGAGTTGCAAATGTTGCACAGGATGTCATGCATGACTGCCTCCATGTGTTGCATATTCAGTGGATCAAATGAATGACACGTTGACATGGGTGGCATCTGTGAAAAACATCTACTGGAAGGGGAACGGCATCCACATGGGCATAAGTCAGCCACATCATCTAACATTAGCTAATGTGGACATGCCTGATCACGATCCTGTAGTGGCACTACTTCCACTGCTTTATCATTGGTTGTGAACATTGCCTGGCATCAGTGTTACTGTATGTTTGTGCATAGGATGGAAGATTTAGTCCCTTAGGTGGTGTGCATGTGTCTTTTCCCTCTTGACCAATGTGAGGTCATATTGTGTACATCTATATCTGCCTACACCTACAGCAGCTGTTAGCTCCCAATCTGATCCCGCAGCTGTGTGTGGCTGTGGTGATCTTGCCAGTATGGTGGGATGTGTGGCCCTTCCTCTTGCAGTACTTGCTGAAGCTGTTTTCTCAGGATAATATTGTGGAGCATGGCACAGATGGTAAATATTTTGGCACATGTATGAGGTATCTACTAGTGGCCTCCCCCAGATGTATCTAGGCACCAGAACCACAACTTCAGCAGCCCAAACACATACTCCATGATATCTCTTATTTTAACATATTCCTCATTATAGTGTTATTCAGCTGGTGTGTGCATTGCTGATGGGTGTCTTCAGCCACCATTCCAGTGTATAATTTACTTCCCCCAGTAAATGACCCTGTAGGATATCTCCCCTATTAACATCTCATACAGTTGACAGTTGTGCCAAATATGTGAGTCATGGTAACTGCCTGGGTTCCCAGTACACACATTCATGATGATTCCCATAGCATTACACATGACCTGGCAGTTAATACAGTGGTGTTCTCTGGGTGGTGCTTCGATTTCTACATGTGCACAGACTATGGCATCCAGGACTTCATGGTAGTGTGCTACAGGGTCTAACTCCTGCATAGTTCTGGCCCTGTCCTCAGGTGAATGGTAAATATATGTACTCACTGGCATGTTGTAGCATAGCATTCAGGAACTGATGGAGGATCCTGGATGCTGATGCCTGTGACACCTCCAGCATGTCCCCTGTTTGTCTTTAGAAGGATCCTGTAGCTAAAATTCTAAGTGTTACACATAGCTTAGTCTTCACTGGGATTGGTTCCCCTCAGTTTGCCCTTGCTCTCAGTTGAGGATCACAGAGGTTGCAGAGTTCCTGTAGTGTGTTTCTATCTGCCCTGTAGTGCTCTATAAATTCTACCTCATGCACATTATGAGACATTAAACAGGGTCTAAAAACCCTTCTCCTTCTTGGTCAATGTCTATTAGCAGCAGCAGCATCATAGACATAGGCCTGCTGCACATACACATAAATAAGGGCAACAGCAGTCCCTAACATTCTTTCTGTGTAGCCTAGTTTCCCTAGCTGTATTCCAGTAGGTTTTGGAACCAGCAGTCAGTCTACACAGTTGCTTTATAGCTTGTTGAATAGCTCCTCCATCTTGGATTGGTTGATTAGCATACAATTCAGCTGCTAATGTTGAAATTAGCATGCCACGATGTTAACCATGTTTGAGCAACTCTACACGGTGTGTAGAGCCACTTACTGAATAGAAAACGGGGCACTCTCATGTGGGCATCATCAAGCAATGTGCACATGGTTTTAGTGGTGCGTGTAAGATTTACTGAATCTACTCCTATATGTAATGCATAGAGTCTCATAATTGCACTCCAAAGCTGGGAAAAAGATAAACCTGTAAAACATATCCCTAGAGTGAGTACTAATCTTAACAGCACTTAGGAGTGTTTAATGAAAGCTTGTTAAGCACACCTAAGCACTGCTAAGATTGGATCATCCACTAGGAGCTAACAAAAAACAGCGGCAGGAGGTAGAATAACGTTTAAAAGCTGCTTGATACTTCTTCCTGTCAGACTTATAACGCATGGATGAACAAAGTATCTAACAGCTTTTAAAGTTATAAATTCCACTGATGGGTACTTCCTTTCTGCCTAATGACTGTTTGACAGTATTTACCAGTTTTCAAAGGCTTGTAATACACCTTGCATCCCTACACTTTTGTTTCTGTTACTTATAGTATATGGAGCAAACTCCCTATTATATGTTCATGGCATAGATGCCAAGGTTCATCTCAAGGTGAATTTCCTTGCATCCATTTTTCAAACACATAATACGTTGGTTAGGATCAGAGACCTAGACATAATCCCCTATGTGTTATGCCTGATAAGCATTGGCCTAGGGGGTTATTTCTATTTCATCTCAAGCAATTCCATATATATACCAGAAATACCAACTTTGTTACTTGTATTTTTTTGAATTTTGATTCTGTTTGGATGTTATTTGCTGAAAGCTACAATATATGTCTAATAACATTGTACTGCACAGAATTAAGACTATGAGCTAGGAACACGTTATTATATCATTCATTAGTGCTAAAACTGAGTTCTTTAGTCTTCACTTGTATACTGTCTTACAACAAGCAAGTTGCTAAAGCTGATAAAAATCTCCCAAATCACCTCAGAAAAAAGATTTTTTAGATCTAGATGATCTTACCTGATTAAAATCCCCTACAGATCTGACCTAACATTTCTTAGTTTATTGTGTTTTGTTATTTTCAGATGACAGGTCTTATTCTATGTCCTGCTTACATAAATAAACCAAAACCAAGAACAGGCAGGGTATCAATTTCCAATTGTTTAACACTGAGGAAGTCATTTAGCCAGATCTGTGCTCCTGGGTCACCCCTGGAAACAGGCACCTGTGTCTGAATTGCCTAGAGCAAAGAAGGTATTTCTATGCTGAATCTGGGTTTGCTTTCCTAAGCCTTTAGTGTGTGATTCTTGGCAAAGTTCTTACCAGGCAGTATCCCCCCTTGTCTTTGGAAATGAACCACTTTTGCCTAATGGGCTTATCTGGCTGAAGTTCATGCTTTTTGTATGGGATGTGCAAGGCATTCTTTTGATCATGTGAGTTTTCACTTGATACCTTGGTTTCCTCCAATATCTCATTAGGTGAACTGGAAATTTTCAAATTGCCTGTAGATGCATGCCTTCCATATTCTGTATATTTGTGTGTGTGTGTGTGTGTGTGTGTGTGTGTGTGTGTGTGTGTGTGTGTGTGTGTGTGTGTGTGTGTGAGAGAGTCTTTATGTGTGTGTGTGTGTGTGTGTGTGTGTGTGTGTGTGTGTGTGTGTGTGTGTGTGTGTGTGAGTGTGTGTGTGTGTGTGTGTGTGTGTGTGTGTGTGTGTGTGTGTGTGTGTGTGTGTGTGTGTGCAGTGATTGGCACTGCTCCGTTGTCTATAATTGGTTCTTTGCTTGCTGGGGTAGAGTCTGGCTCCCTCCACTAACCTTGAATATCATAAAATGAGTATCAGAGAAAGAATGGATTGACAAATATTACTATAAAAAATGTAAGATATTGGCAGATATGAGGCAGTTTGTTTGTTTGTTTAGGTATATATTTATGAAGTGATAAACAAAAAGAGTTGCTGCCAGGATTCCAGGGTTATAACGGAACTTTGTCTCCACAGAAATGCAGACATGAAATGATGAATATGTGACATTATTATAAATTAAACAGCTAATTCTCTAAACTAGTGTGTGCAATCCAGTAACTTTGATGAAATACTTACTCTGAAATAGAGAGCTGAAGTACACTGTCCACTTACTGAAACAGATGAATTCCGGTCGGATCAGTGAGGTGTTTAAATATTATTACCCATTTGTTTAAAAAGCTAACATGTTTATGTGCAGTAAATTCTCAAAGATTTTGTTAATAAATGTCGCACTTTTTAGAAATTGGAATTATACAGAATGCCTCCAGAATGTTTTATCTTTTTTTCAAATTATAGACTATGTGGTTTCATGAGTCGCAAATCATGTTCACTAGCACTTAATATGGAATAGGTACTGGAAATTCTGAGAAACCTGTCATCTGATAAAAAAATATATTGTTTCAACAAAACAAATCATGTGTCATTGAGAAGGGTAATTGCAGTGTTTACCAAGTGAACGAAAATGATTCATACTCTAATACTGCAAGACCTTTATAATAACAAGCAAAGCTTAGATTAGATCTCTAAGGCATACTTTGAAACATAAAAATAGAAGAAATGTGTAAAATCTTGGACCAAAATGGAAATGTCAAGCTGCAGTGTGAATATGAAATGTTAGAACCACACAAATAAAACAGTATACACTACTGTAACCTTAAGGGCTCACAGCCGACACATAGTATTCTATATAGTATGACAGCCTTCTAGGAATTTAACATGTTATTCCATATGGTATAACTACCTTCTTGCAGTTTTCACTTACAATTTTAATATAAAATGGCCGTATTTCTTTCTTCTGAGTAAGCCTAAAAATATTATAGTTGAAACCTTAGAATTTCAAGTGGATGCCTTCTTAAGAAGCAGTTTTGTGACATGGAATTCAACTTGTTAATGTACTGCATATTAATGTCTACTAGAAATTTCTCACTGGCAAAAGAAATGTGGCATAGAATTTACTGTGCAAACAGTTCAATTATTCTGAGTCAACTTCTCTGCTGTAAAACTGAAGAACACATATTTTGAAAAACCGTCACACTGGAAGTAACACTTGCTAAACTGAAAGTCAGGAAGTATCTCAGGCTTGAGTCAGTAAAATATGTGAAACACTGGCATTCACGATCTCCTAAAAATAGTAAATGTTGAATCATTAATGGAAAATTTTGGAATGAGGAGATTTAATTGATCAGTTTTTAGAAATGAATGTTTTATAGTATTGTATGCTTACACAACCTTGTTAGATGCTGTATGTGGTACCACTGTGATCTAACAAGTGGACAACTAAACTTCAGGTGATCATAAATACATTGCTGTTTAGGTAATGGCACCCAGTCATATATATTTTATCTTATTCTTAATGGGAGTTTTGAGTTGACTTTAGGAGGTAGATTTAATTATATATGCGTTGTTAAGCAGGTTAGCCCCACTAGGCCAGCAACTTCTTCTCAGGGGAACTCCAAGGCAGTGTTCATAATGACTAGGGGAAATTTGGCCAGGGATCAGGGGAATTTCCCCTACTCTTTGTTTACTGGGACACTATGTGCAGTTAAACTTCCTACTTCTGGTCCAGGCAAGTAGGTGGCTCTGAGAAGCAGGAATGAATATGGCAATGGTGTGTGGCAGAGAAGAAGGGAGCGATGATTGTACTGAACAAGTGGCAAGAGAGGATTATGTGATGGTAGTGGAGCCTGAGCAGAAGATGGTGGTGGTGGAGAATGCAGGTGGAGGTGCAGAAAAGTGAATGAGAGCAAATGAGAAGAGGGTGAGCTGAAGGAGGAAAAGGAAGCAAAGGTAATCAAACCTTCGCAGGATTCAGAATAGTTTTTTTCAGAAGGGATTGTTTGTAACATCTCAGTCAGAATGTGTGGTTACAATCCTTCATTTCTAAAGGTTGTGGCATGATTTACTGAAAGATATGATGAACCAGAGTGATCATGAGAGTGAGATGACAGCAATGGGGCAAAATTATGGGCAAAATACTGGAAGAAGATGTCAGAGAGATTGTGGAAAAGAAGAAGTTGTATGTGCAGATGGTGAAAGGAGAGAAATGAGTTGGAGTAAGAGAGATGGCTAGAAAGAAACTCGTGGTAAGACTGAGCAGCAAAGTTGAAAAAGAGCTTGAAAGGTATGATGTTTGGGACACAGTGACTGCAGCTTTGGGTACTTCACCTAAGGAGGTAAGAGCCTTTATACCTAACATGCACCTGAGCAGTTTCTTTTATTTTTTATGATTTTATTTCTGTGCGTTCTGCTCAGGAGCATACATTTTCCTGAGGTACTCATTATTTGGATTATTTCTTTATACATATCAATAAAGAAACGTATTGGGGCATTTTGTCTGAAACAGAACAGTACATAGAAAAACATTTTAGAGCACTCTGAGATTAAGAAAAACTATATGTAAGGAAGTTATGGACACTACAAAAATCTATGGTGACAGAGGTTTATGAACTGGAGAATGAGAATGTAGTGTATTTTTAAAAATGGAAAATGAAAAATTCATACATATTTCAAGTGTAATAAATGTAGAATGTAAGAGAGGTTTTCTTAAATATCAAAGACAACCAGAAGCTGATCATTTGAGCAGTAATTGCGACAAAGGAAAATGTTTTATTTGTGTCAAACTGAGGCATGAGCTAAGAAATGTGATATGATATGTAAAACATGTGGGCAGACTGGACATGTATGGATGGATTGTAAAGAAAATATAGAAGTCAAAGATCAAGAGCAAATGCAGGAATATGTACATAATACAGAAAGAAATGTAGAAGAGGAACAGGAAGAACAGATTACAGCACAAGAAAATAATTAAGAAAAATAGTAGAGGAAAAAAATAAAATAATGAAGGGCAGGAATTGGTACAGGAAATAAGTGAAGATGAATATATAAATTGGAGATTGGAGAAGGGAAAAGGGATTCTATAGTGAAAAGGGTGAAAAAAAAAAGAAGTTTCAAAGAGTAATTGTGAAAGAAAATAAAAAAGGTAAATGGTAAAAGTGGAAGGGGGAGTTTTAGCTATAAATGTTAATAGTATAAAGAATATCAAAAGAAAAATAAGTGTATTAGAATGATGTGCATCCCTTGATATGCATATAATTATGTTAGAAGACACAAGAATACAAAAGAAGAAAGGTTACAAACGGAACAGTTATGGGGTGGTAATATTACTTGGAACATGGGAAGGATACATGTTCTGGAATAACCGTGTTATGTCATGAAACAATAAAAGTTTTAGATTATGCTATAACAGAATTAGGTAGAATAACAGTGATAGATTTAAGATGGAAAAAAGACATGTATAGAATTATTGTAATGCACGCATATGTTACAAAGAAAGAAGGAAACATTTCTGAATTGTGTAAGACTGAATATGGAAATAATATTAGTGGGAAATTTTAACTACGTCTTAAGAAAGAGAAATAAAGAAGAAAGTGATGTTAAAATCATATCAGAAATAATGAATTGTGGAAAATTATATGTATGGGATAACATGCATTGGACTTAAATAAAAATGGAAATTGATTATTTTATAATATCTGATAGTCTGAAAGTTGTACAAGAAAGATTAAAGGTAACAGGCTTCTTGGATCATTTAGCTATATGGGTAGAAGTGCAGGAAAAGAAAGGATATATAAGAATAGGTAAAGGTATCAAGAGATTAAATGAAAAAGAATTAGATGAGGAAGATAGAAGATGCATTAATCAACTATGGAAAAATCATACAGACATGAGAATTTTCTTTGAAGATTGGATGAGTTGGTGGATAAGTTTTAAAGAAAAATATAAGAGGTGTTTTTTCAACACTCAAGCTGTAAGGAGAAGGAAAGAAAAACTAAAGAATAGGTAGCTGAGTCAAGAAGTATGTAGAGAGGTGGTAGGAAATGATATTTTTTAGGAAAAAAAGAGAAGAAAATATTTGAAATTAATCAGGAGAGGATTAAGAAAATGTTATACAAGCAAAGACATTTTTTAAAAGGAAAAAAAAAAGAAGAGGTGGCTCTATATTTAAATAAGATTGTAAAAGAATCCAAAAAGAAAAAAATGCTGGAACATTCAAATTCTTTTATTTAAAACCCGCAAGTTAAAACTTCTCATAAAAGTCAAAACTTTCACTATAAGATTGAAAAAGAAAATAGGAGAATAATAAGAGAGTTAAAAATGATAAAGGAGAAAGAATGACTAAACAAGACAAAATATTTGAGGTAATATAGAATCATATGGAAATATATCTAAAAGGAAGGAGATAGAGAGGCAAATGTGGAAATTTAAGAAATTGAGTAAAGAGGATAATAAGAGTCTGGAAAAAATATAAGTGTAAAAGAATTTAATGAAAATTTAAAAGAAGTTAACATGGAAAAAGCTACAGGAATGGATGGCATTGAGTATAACATGCACAATAACATGGAAGGATGGCAAAAAGGGTATTTTGTGGAAGTATTAAATGGTTAGAAAAATGAATAGTATGAAAAGAAATATGTACTGGGGTAATAAAATTCATATGGAACAATGGAGAAAAAGAGGATATAAGAAATTGGAGACGAATAGTACAGAATAAATCAGATTATACGATATTTATGAGAATAGTAGGGGAAAGAGTAGGAAATAAAGTAGATAAATTGACTGAATATGCAATGTTTGGTAAAAAAGGGAAAGGAAGCCAACATTTATTATGGATAATGGGAGAGGTGATAGATGACATTTTAAATAAAAATGTTGAAACTAAGGTTATGGTAGAAGATCAGAGTAAAGCATTTGACAGAAGAGAAAATATCTATGGTATATATTAAAAGATTACTATATGAGTAGCAAAATAATAAAAAATAATTAAGCCAGTGCATGAAATTAATAATGTGAGAGTGATATTAAATGGATGGTTAGGTGAGGAAATTAAAATTGAATCTGGGATAAGCCATAGATGTCTGGCAAGTAGCATTTTATTTGCTTTAGTTATCAATGTGGTTGTTAATAAGATGAATAGAGTTTTGGAAATGGCAGGATAAAAGATAAAAGAAAGAGTACAACTTCCAGAAATTCTTACTTATGCAGATGTTAGTTTTAATTACTAAGAATAAGGACTGTATAGAAGAAGGAATCAGAAAATTAAATCAGTATTTAAAAATGATTAGTTTATGTATACATAAAAACAAGTAATCTCTGTGGTATCCCTGAAGTCTCAAACAACCCACTAAACAAGTATAGTGGGTCCAAAAATAAAACAGTGTAATAAACTTCTCTGTGTGGAAGATTTTCAGTCCATATGTTTGTGTCTTTCGACTTTTCCCAGTTAGGGGTCACCACAGCAGAACTCCAGTCCGCTAATGATTGGTAGTTGATTTTTACGTGCTGAGTTACCAGCCCTGACGCACAACCTTCAACGAAGGTATGCCCATTCACGCATATCTCCACGCAGAAGACGCTCTAGCTGAGAATCAAACCGGACAGTGTCTTACTATGAGGCGACAATGCTACCACAGCACCACCACCGCAGGTATTTTCTTAATCACTGTATATTAATCAGATCAGACAGTAGTAGAAGTAGCAAACTTAAACTTGTCTTAAGTAAAAAAAAAATATATATATATATATATATAAAATATGAAATAGTGTACAGAATTACTAAGTATTCGAAAGTTATCCAAGCAAGGCAGGCAGTCTGTTTCCAGTTGAAAATCCTTTAAGTACACAAACAAGCGATTCAAGTAAAACATTGTTTTACAGCACAATAAGCCACTCCCTTGACTGATACAAAGTATATATATATATATATATATATATATATATATATATATATAAAGCTTGTGAGGAAACTATTACTCTGTTAATTTTGTTTTACTTGGATCGCTTGTCTGTGTACTTAAAGGATTTTCAACTGGAAACAGACTGCCTGCCTTGCTTATATTACTTTCGAATACTTATAATTCTATACAATATTTCATAGTATATATATATATATATATTTTTTTTTTTTTTTTTTTTTTTTTACTTAAGACAAGTTTAAGTTCGCTACCTCTACTACTCTCTGGTCTAATTAATATACAGTGATTAACTAGGGATATATGGACTGAAAATCTTCCACACAGAGAAGTTTCCTACACTGTTTTGTTTATGTATAAATAAAGACAAAAGTAAAGGGATATAGTCAATGGGTAATATAGAATGTATTCAGGTTAATGATGAGGTTCTAAATATGTGGGAAATAATATTTGGAACAAGTATGTATAGACAGAAACAGTGGGAGAAAACTACACAAAATTTATGAGAAATGTATATTTTGGAAGTCATATAAACTAACATATAGGAAAAAAGTATATTTAATAAAATTCAATCCTTTTGGGTAAAACTGTTTACTTAACAAGTGTGTGTGTGTGTGTGTGTGTGTGTGTGTGTGTGTGTGTGTGTGTGTGTGTGTGTGTGTGTGTGTGTGTGTGTATATATATATATATATATATATATATATATATATATATATATATATACATACACATATATAAAATCCCATCAAAGCATGAAGAAACACTAAATAAAGGGATCAACAATAAATCCAGTTAAAAGAGAGATTTTGTATGTTAAAGAAAAGGAAGGGGGACTAGGAATAATTAATCTGATTGTTCATGCAGCTTCCTTGAACCTTTATAAAGTTCTGGTAGGACTGAAAGAAGAGAACAGGAATTTTATAAATGTTATAATGAAAGATAAATATAAGGATTTTGGGAGAGAAGATGTAAAAGTTATGTAAATGAAGATATGATGGAGTATCAGAACAATTATTTATGGAAATTGAATACAAAATGTAGGAAAACAGAAAAGAAATGTATATTTGAATATAATGAATGAGCATTATTATATTACCCAATGGAAGCACTTAGAAAATGAAAAAAGAAATCTGACTAAATAAGATTTGGATGGTGTTAGAAAATTAATGAATGTAATGATTTTTTTGTGGAGATTAATAATCAGTAAATTACCTGTTAAGGCTAACATGCCTTACAAAAGGATTCAAGAGATGGTATGTAATTATTGTGGGGGAACATGAGACAACTGAGTATGTTTTTTTGAATTGTACCAGAGTGAAACAATTATGTAAGAAAATATATGAAAATAAGATATCGAAAAATTTTAAGAATGCTAAAGACTTAAATATGACTATGTTAGAGTATGAGTATTATGGCAAAAGAAAATGAAAAGAGGTGAAGGAAAGTGATAAAAATGTTCTATATTTTATGGAGAATATGGAATGAGAGATTGAATGAAAGGAAATGTAATGTAAAATAGATGTTATTCGAAATTTTGAAATTTTTGAAGAAGATACATTTTTTGTTGTGTAAAAAGGGTGTTCTGTTTGTTTCTTGGAATCTTCTTTCATATTGTCCATTTTGATCTCAATTTATTTATTTTATTAATATAACATTTGTTAACCGGGAAAGTCCGGCTTGGAACAAAGCCAATTTTCAGCGGAGGCCTGGGGAGAAATGTTCCAGATGCATGTCTTTGTAATGTGGGAGGAAACCGGAGCACCCAGAGGAAACCCACATGAATGCATGGAGGACAAGCAGACTCCACACAGAAGAAACCCCAGCTGAGAATTGAACCAGAGAACCTTATGCTGTGAGGCGACAATGCTACTGGTGCACCACTGCACCACCGTAGTCAATCAGGATCATGGCCAAGATGGCAAACTGCTAACAGCAGAAAGTCTTAGCTCTGCTTCAGTCTCCTTTTTTCTGACTGGATTTTATTATAAAAACTCAAGTTTATCAGATTTAACAGAAAGTTTCTGGATACCCATTATAGACTGTAGTTCCTTGAGAGTTCACTTTTGACTGGTTCATTCTGTCACAATAGTCAATAAAACTTCTGAGAGGAAAAAACAAAAACATAAAAACTTGATTTGTCTTTCAAATATTTGTTCAAGTTTGTTTAAAAGACTCAAAATGTATAAGAAAATAAGTTTTTGTTAAGTTTGTATAATAAAATCCAGTCAGAAAAAAAAAGAGAATGAATCAGAGCTAAGACTTTACGCTGTTAGCAGTTTGCCATCTTGGTCATTACCCTGACTGACTGTTCTTTTGGTTGACAGCCAGAAGTATAGGGTCATCTGTGAGAATGTCCTGTTTATCGGACATTTTGTGAAATGTTTGCTTTGCAGAAAAAGGTAAGTGGGATGTATACTAGATGTGTGTGCATGTATGTAAATGTGTGTGGAATAGGGTTTGAATAAGGGTTAAGGGGACTGATTGAGTGTGTGTGTGTGTGTGTGTGTGTGTGTGTGTGTGTGTGTGTGTGTGTGTGTGTGTGTGTGTGTGTGTGAGAGCGATTGTGAGTGTTTAAGTTTAAGGTCAAGGTTACGCTAAGGGGCAGGTTTTGTGTGTGTGTGCATGTGTGTGCGTGTGTGTGTGTGTGTGTGTGTGTGTGTGTGTGTGTGTGTGTGTGTGTGTGTGTGTGTGTGTGTGTGTGAGCGATTATGAGTGCTTAAGTTTAGGGTCAAGGTTACGTTAAGGGGCAGGTTTTGTTTGTGTGTGTGTGTGTGTGTGTGTGTGTGTGTGTGTGTGTGTGTGTGTGAGCGATTATGAGTGCTTAAGTTTAGGGTCAAGGTTACGTTAAGGGGCAGGTTTTGTGTGTGTGTGTGTGTGTGTGTGTGTGTGTGTGTGTGTGTGTGTGTGTGTGTGTAAGTGATTTTACTGGAAAAGCTTACTCAGATTCTGACATAGACTGCTGTGAGGGGATAGTTTGTTTTTCCTTATTTTGCTTTCCTGTAATTTTATTGTTTTATTGGTTTCTTATATTTTGTATACTGTTGTGTATTTTTATTACACTCTGTTTTAACTGTATTCTGTTTTCTATTTCATATCTAAATTATGAAAGAAACCAGAGCTGTGTTTCTTGTGAATCACACAGAAATTTAATTTTCCCCACCCTGGTACTGCTGTGTTTTTAAATTCACTGTCTCTCTAGCTGCCTGACCCATATGCTGATTTGATCACATAATTCATTCCCTCTCCTCTTTTTCTAGCTATTTTCAGTAAGCACAAAACTATCATTGTGTGAAGTCCTTCAGCTATTTACATTTATTGGCCCTCCCATTGTATTCCACAGAGATGGAATACAAACTGCTCCCCCCATCCAGTCTATCTCGATCTTTAAAATGAATGTCTCTACCCTTAGACTGCTAAAGCTTACATTACCCCCTGTTTCATATCTAACTGCTTGCTGCATTTCTCAATCCTTAGAACAGTAACCCATTTTTCATCTTACCTTTAAAATTTTCAACACCTGGTCTAAGACCATTAATTATTGGAAGAACCCACATTCTGCTTCTCATTGGTCATGTTGGGACTAGTGCTTCTGTTTTGCTCCTAGTGAGAGAAGGAGCACAGGGACATTATTTCCTGGAGACTAATAATCACAAGAAAGCCTGATAACTGCTTTATAGGTGCCAGATTGGAATCTGTGTTACTGTTTTGCTCCAGGTTAGAGAAGGAGTAGAGGTCATTGGTGCCTGACCATTTCTGAGTTGGCAGTCGGGGTACACCAAGACTAGCCTGTATCACCTGTATCATTTGGGACAAGACTGTTGATCACCAAAGAGCCCGTGGCCTGCTTCTCATCTCAGGATTAGTGCTACTGCTTTGTTTCCAGTGAGAAGAGAAGCAAAGGAGCATTGTATCATAGCAGCATGAAGCTGTGGTGAGGCCAACACTAGAAGTAGCCAGGTAGCAGTCAATTAGGTAAATCCCCACTATTCATCATTCTTGACAAACCTAATTCTTTCTTTTCAGTAAGTACTACTTGATTATCTACTGTCTAACTTAACTTCAAAGTGTCTCCCTAAATACCGCATCCATAAATTATCAAGATATACTTTACTAGTTTCCCCTCCAGTGTTTGGCTGTGCTCTGTATAGCCACAGACACCACGAGTTGATATTTGTCCTCTAAAAGTGCCACTGACATTTCACCAATACCTAGTTGCACACAGGGCAGCTAGTTTGCAATGATAAGCACTGTCCCCAGAGATGCAAACATGATACTCCCGACTTTACTTTATGTTCCCACTGCAACTGTCTAATCAATAAAAAATAGTCTGTTGCCATGGATATAAACTTTCCCACTATTTCCATTACCAGTTTGGTGGATATGGGCATCCTGAGCCAATGTAGAAATTGCCTCATGTTTGCTGACAACCATATAATTCTCAAGCAAACTGATAAAGTAAGTGAGAGATGTACTTACACAGTGTCACTGCAGGAAACCTCTGGCACAAAAATGTTCCTAATGTCTAAAAGGTTGTCAGCAGTGCACATACTGCACCCATCACACTCAGCACAAAGCAAACAGATGCATACATATTCTGAGGGACTGAAATGTAACTTTTCTAAACCCCAAAGACCTCCTAGATGAAGCACACATAACAAATGCCCTCAGCAGCCCCAAATGCACTCTTTCAAAACAACACCCACATCAACACATGCAACCACATCTCATGGAGACTCTACTTCAAAGCCCACAAGACATGCCTCTACACGATCCAACATTCTGGTCATTCCATTGTGAGGCACACTAATGTCCCTCTCACAAGGCTTAGTAAGTCATGGTCAGTTGCTTATCAGGAACCAGAATCCACCATATTATGCATGCACTCAGGTGACTGGACCACAAGTAAAAGTATGACTCCATCATAGTCCATGTGGGAGTAAATGACCTGAGACGTACTTCCCTAGACTATATGAAGAGAGACGTCATGGAGTTCTGGGAATGTGTGTCCCTGGATGGCATGATCCCAGTATTGAGCAGCATCTTATCTTCTCCAAGGGTGATGCCACAATACACGGAAAAGATGACCGACTTCAATAATTGACTTCATCTCTGCTGTCATTCTAAGGGGGTGTAACATTTGTCAGTGTAAAAGGAGATGGTCAGCAGAACACACTGCTTTTCCAAGGCAGGTTTGCATCTCTCCCCTCTAGACTTTCATTCATTAGCTAAAACATGTTCTTCCCCCATAGTGCCTTTTTTAGGCAATGCCAAACTGAAAATACTTCCGACATAGTAACTAAAAATTCAAGAAAATATGAAGGTGTTGCTGCTCAATGGTAGGAGTCTGAACAAGAAATGACACTGCCTGCAAGCTCCCCTCACCCTAGAGAATGCTGACATCTGTGCATTCACTGCAACATCATTTAAACCATAGAGAGCACCCCAACAGTGTAAGGTAAGGCTACAATGCCTTCCACACATTTAGACCAGCTGCTGCTGCAGGGACTAAAGGTGGAGGTGTCTCAGTTTACATTACAGATAAATATACCTCAAAGTTGGTCAAACATGATGAGTCATTGAGCCTCTCTGCATTCCAGTCACCATAATCAAAATCCCATACTATTCCCTTGTAAGTTATATATCCCCCTCTATGACCCAGGAAAATCATAGCACATATTTGAGTTTACTGGAAACACTCACCATTCAACCCAGTACTATATTCAGGTTCCTATTACCTGATTGAACATTTAGGTTAGCGAATACCTAAACATCGATCTGGTAATAGCAAAAGCAAAAAAACGCGAACATTGCATTGTAAAATCAACATCTTGCATAGCTCTACAATAAACATCCTTATATTCATTTACATTGAATAATAAATCACTAGTGATGTCTCTATATAACTGGTCAATGATCACTTTATGTTCTGCCATCAACGCTTCATTGTTTTTTATTATAGCTTTTAAAATTAAGGTGCCACAGTCATTCAATATATTCTTAATCTCATTATAAAATTCAGAATCTTTAACTGTGTTATTTGGAAATTTTATCAAGCATAAGCCTTTTGGTACAATCTTATTTTTAACACATTGCATTAGATGCCAATTATCCAAAGCTAATGTTTTATATTTAGTTAAATGATTCTTAATTCTCTTACACTTTTCCTTAAATGGCTCCACATGTCTGGAGCGCTTTGGATCATTTCTGTCTCTAATAGTAGAAAAGGAATTATCCAGCCAAGAATAAAAGTCCAATGCCCCATAACGATCCTGCAAATCGCCTCTATCGGCATGGTTTGTATCTCGATTGAGGGTATTCCTGGTCTCTAAACTGGTTCCTCTAGCTAGTCTAGAAAAACAATCCGCATTAGATGGTATCTTTTTAAAAATGTTCCACACTGTGTTAATACATTTCTTTTTTTGAAGAACAACATTATTAAAGGACAGATGGTTCATATAGCTCGTATGACGTCTGACGAGGAAGAATTTTTGAAAGAAATAAATTTTGTTCATGAGTTATTTAGAGATAGGGGATATCCTGATAGAATTATTGTCCCAATAAAAGAAGCCATTATTCAAGGTTGGGGTGATACTTATAAACCATTGCTGAATAGTGGATTAATATTAAGAACTGGATAACAAAGTACTGGATTGTCCAAAGAACAAAACAACAAAGTTAATCCATATTTAATACTTACATATAGTAATAATATAATATGGTTGAAGAAATGTATTAACACAGTGTGGAACATTTTTAAAAATATACCATCTAATGTGGATTGTTTTTCTAGACCTTTAAGAATTAGTTATAGAAGAAATAGGAATTTGAAAGAAATATATGAACAAAAGAAAGAAGAGACACTGAGAGGAGCAACAAATAGAGTTGGTACCTTTAAATGTGGTAGATGTAAGCAATGTACACTTATGGCTGGTACTAAAGAATTAAACATTACAAGCATTAAATATTCAATGAAAGCCAAGAAATATTTTAGCTGTTATACTAAGGGTGTGGTTTACCTTGCCTACTGCATTAAATGTTGGGCATATTATGTAGGCAAGACGGAGAGATTCCTTAGACAGAGAATCTATGAACATATTAGAGATATAGATAAAATGAATGAGCACAATGCCCTATACAGACATAAATTGAACTGCCAGCAAGCGGAGTTTAGATTTTGGGTATTGGAAGAAGTTTTATTTGGAGAAAGAGGGGGTGATTGGGAAACAAAATTGGAGTTTCAAGAGTTAATTTGGTAATTGAGGTTAGATGCTATACATTTTCCTGGCCTCAATGACTATCTATCCATCACCCCGGTTCTTAAATTGAGAGCTTTGGACCCTAAAAGACATTAAATTGATATAGGGGGTACCAAATTATAACAACAACAACTATACATTAATATTTAATAAAATAATATAAGATGTATTTCATGCAGATGATATTATGGTCTAGTAGGTATTTTATATATATTTTATATATATTTTATGTAATTAATGATTTTAGGACAGCACACATACATATTGTACATATTTCTTATTTTTTCTGATTTTATAATATATTAGCAGTATATTTATATACATATTTTTTAATAATAATATATATTTACAACATAGTAGTATATATTTATTCATTTGTACTATTAATAATAATGAGCAATATATGTTTTTTTGTTTTTAGTTTGAGGAAGTACATTTAACTAATGGCATCAATGCATAGAAAGGATGTGACATGCTGTTTTACAAGCAGTGCTTTTGCACTTTGTGAATGCACAATTTATCAATTGTATACTTAACCAATGAAGTGGATGCTTGTGCAATAGATTGATTATTTATATGAACTTGCCTTGTAGGTATTTGATTCTGATGAAGTCTCTGGATAAGAGATGAAAGCGCTTAATCCGATATCCTTTGTGCTGTGTGTTTTTTAATAAACTGTTGAATCGAACGGCTGAGACTTGTGGATTTTTTAATTGGACAGCCTCTATTGGATGACTACCTGAAATTCATTCTTTGAATAAAAATAAAACCTGAAACTCCGGCTAACCTTTGGATATTGAGGAACTACTCTAAGGCTAACTTTCTACTATTAAGTGGTAACCTGGTAACATTTCAAGATCCCATAAACCCTGAGAAAATTGCTTCCAATATGAAACTATCCACAGGAACCCTATACAAGCATGCATAGAAGCAGTTGTACCCACCAGGAAGAAGTACAGAACTAACTCAAAAAACAAACCACCCTGGTGGAATCACAATATCAGTAAGCTGTATAACAAAAGGAAGAAAATCATGGCAAAAATTTGTAGATGTAGCAACCAGCAGGATAAAAGCACTCTCAGCAAGCAACTCAGAGAACAAATAAAGTCTACCAAAGCCAACTTTGAGGTACATTTAGCCTCCCAGGCCAAGGGCAACCACAATGTATATCCACAACCTCAAAGCCAATGCACAGTTATGTGCAAAGCTCATTATTGATGGAGTCACCTATACTGAGCCAGAAAATGTAGCAAACCTACTGGCAGCCAAATTTGAGTCCAACTTTATCCCTCCCTCCCCTCAGTTTCCCCTCAGAAAATACCATCAAATATAAATCCCCCTACTATCACTATGGAACAGGTTCTCAATTCTCTGTCTAAGGCCAAGAACACTGCACCGATAAGTCTCAACAATATCCCAGATTGCCTTCTAAATATCATGAAACATGCACTATCAGGCCATCTGAAATCACTGACCAAGGCCTCTAGACAGACTTTGCGCCTCACGAATGGTGAATAACAAGCATCATCCCTTTACACAAAGTAGGCCATCACAGACCCAAGAAACTACAGCCTAAGTCTTACTAGTCTGATATGCAAAACCATGGAAATTATTCTCACAGAAGTTATCAATAATAAAATAGGAAACTGCCAGTCACCGGAACCAACCTAGTTTGATTCTGTCAAGGGCAGGTCATGCCTACTCAACCTGATGGACTTCTTTAAAAAGATCACCAAAGCAATGGATCACAGCAAAAGGGTTTATGCTGCCTACCTTGTCCTGGCCAAGGCATTTGACACAATAACCCACTCAGCCATTTTTGATAAACTCATGAGGTTAGGCATAAACCCTTATGTCACTCAGAGCATAGCCAGCTGGTTCACAGACAGGACCTAAGAAATCAGAATTGGAGAGTATGCATCTACAAAGAAGCCAGTTAGCTCTGGAGTCCCTTACAGATCAGTCCTGAGACAACTCTTTTTTGTCATCTTCTTCTCTGAAGTCAAGGCCAACTTCAAGAGCCTCTTGTTGACCAAATTTACAGATGACTGCAAATCAGGAGCAGTCATAAAATCCCTCACCAACACTAATGTTCTCCAAGAAGGGCTGACCCAGATAAATAACTTGTGTCAGAACTATGGACTAAAACTAAATTCCAAGAAAAGCATAATAGTATCCTTTGGGAAGTCAGCCATCCCCAGTAACTATTATATTGACAACACATCCCTAAGAGTTGACCCAGTAGTCAGAAACTAAGGGACACACATAGAGAGCAACCTATCCTTTGATCACAAAGGTGTGGCATCTAGATACAAAGAAGATATTGTTGCACTGTATTTGGCAATCAACAGACCTATCACTGATTGCAATACCCTCTTTGGTATATACCTGTCCAGACACATTCAACAATTGGAACGCCCACAGGAGTTTCACAGTAAAACAAGAATAGAGGATGAACTGAGAGCAAGGCATGTTTCTGTGCTTGCTATCATTAGAGATACTCACTATAGCTCTGACAATGATCTTTGCCACTGATATTCATAACATTCCTGAACTGATGACAGCTTAAAACAAAACAATTATTGCTTAGCTGAGAATCAGTAAGTGAAGTCATTGATTAAAATTAATGAATTATGCAGCAGTCAAATTATATGGTTAGCATATATTGTGCTGCGGTAGCGTTGTCGACTCACAGCAAGACGTTGTCCGTTCAATTCTCAGCTAAAGCGTCTTCTGTGTGGAGACATGCATGAAGGGGCATACCTTCATTGAAGGTTGTGCATCAGAGCTGGTAACTCGGTACGTAAAAATCTTCTACCAATCATTAGCGGACCGGAGTTCCGCTGTGGCGACCCCTTACCGGGAAAAAGCCGAAAGACACAAACAAACAAACATACCCCTTGGTTAGATGGCCTGTGTTCTCAACAGGAGTCCTGAGTTGATTTTAGATCAAAAGATTCTGCAACTAACATTAAGATAATGCTAGCATCTCATAATGACAGTGTGCTGACCATATCCGAATCTGTCCTCCAACAAAAGTCAACTTTTTTGTTTTGTTTTTTAAACTTGTTTTCAATGTTCATCTAGTGATTAAGGCCAAATCAGGGCCCCAAAAGAAGCCACCAAGGAGTTTGTTAAAATAAAAAAAATTAAGTCATATGCAGATTCACTCATCCAGCTTTCTGGGCTTGACTTAATAATAGCTAAGGAGGGAAGTAGTCTAATATGTATTATCAAAAAAATCCATGTTCTTCTGCTAGCCCTGTAAAAGATATTATTTCTGATTTGAGAAGATGCAACCAGCAATTGTGTTAGTAATTTTTTTTCAGCTATTAACATGGTCATCATAAAATGAGACACAATACATCAGCGACACACTGTCTTTATTAAAATGCTTATAAATAAGTAGACTGTCTCTTATCTATCTTTATGACACAAAATGTAAATTTAACATATTGAGTTAGTCCTTATAACTCATACCTTGAAGATCTATGATTAGCCTCTTAAATGTCTACTGAATTCTCTGTAGTCTTTGGATGCAAGTTATACAGACAGACCCACCATAGCCTACATATGGTCTAATAAGGGCAATATATAAAGGAGTAATCACATTTCTATTTCTGCTACTTATATTCCCCAAAATGTCCCCATAATCCCATAACACTTGCAAAAAAGAGTATTTATATGACTATTAAAATTAAATTGATTATCCATTGCTACCACTAAATCTCTGGTATAAGTTCATAATTTATTGTGCAGGGGTACAATTGGTTATCTCCTTCAAAATGTTATTCACTATATTTCTTGGGATTTCCAGTTACCCTTAGACCACCAAAACATTTTTTTTTTGGTCAACATCGTTCTACAAAATACTACAACAAACAGTATTTTCATTGTCATTCCTTTCTTTGGGTCATTAGAATAGTTACTTATTTGCACATGACTAGAAGAAGGAATGGTAGTCATGATTAAGTCAATCAACAAAGATCCCAGGATGGAGCCCTGTAAGACATCATTATCGACATTTGTTTCCTCATAGTATTTGATCCTGCTCTTAACTCTATATATTCTAGCATGAAGTCAGTTTGCCACCCAGGATGTAATAAATGTATCTGTCTTCAAACTTTCTATAACCTCAGAAGTTTTTCAGTGAGGCACATTGTCAAACATCTTTGTTAAATCAAGCTAAATAACATCAGAGGCAAGCTTTTGTTCTTACGAAACAGCAATGTTGGTATAAAACTCAATAAGACTGTCCAGGCAGGACCTATAGCCATGCTAAGTGGTGTCATAATTTTCTGATGACATTAAAAAATAGGGATAGAAAGACATCTAAAATACATTTCTTATTAGCCTAGTTAAATTGGATGATAGTTACAGTCAGTATCATAGTAGCTGCCTTTTAGAAAGTGGATAAAAATATCTGTCTTCCAAAGTTCCGGAGCAGAACTGCTACTAAAGATAGACTGTTAAAGAGACATAAGGCATTTAACCATTTTAGTAGTGCATTTGAAAGAAAATACTCATTGTATTCATTTAGTCCAGCTGCAGCATTGAGTCTAGTAACCTTTACAGCGATTACGGTTTGAACTCTATCCACCAAGATACAGAGGCATTGATCCACATTTGCAGGAAGGAACTGATCTCCTGTGTTACACAAAAGAGTAAAAAGCAAAGCAAACAAAACACAAAATGGTGCAGTAATGGACTAAATGGTTTTAATGCAAAGTAATATAAATGCTTTCTTCTAACTTGCTAAATTCTTCAAACCAGTAATGACCATCTAATTCATTACAATATAAATAAAATTCAAGTATGGCATGATAAATAATAAACCAATCAAAACATCTTAGTGCTTTAATGCTCTAGATTTCACAACACGTTTATAATTGAGTGTCATTCAGTCCTGATTCAGTAAAAGAATTCAACAAGATTTGCCACTGCAATTCTTTCACATCTAATAAAGTTTCAGCACTACCACCTCTATCTCCTAAATCATCTGAATCTAACACATATAAAAATAATTTTATAACTCAATTTCTGAATAAAGATTAGTGTTACAGAATTACAACATGATAAAGAACTTAAAATAATGAAAGCAGATAGATTAATTTGTTTATAACAGTGTCTGCTTCCAAACCTTTTGTTTTTTATGTAAGAGTCAATGAATCAAACAAATGTTTGCACAAGGTAGTAGTAATGACACTGTGTTGCATCACCACAGTATAATCCATCTGTAATTCAATATTTCCAGAGTAATGTCTTCAAAATTGTCATGCATGTTTAATGAAAGGTTTATTATTGCTTAAAGCACATATTTTATCTTTTACCAGTTTTTCAAGTTTTTGGAAGTTTTGTAATTCTGAGAAGCTTTGTACTTCTGAGATAGGAATTTCTTACGTATTGTCAACGGAATTTGTTTCTCAGCAAGACATTTTTAAGTGAGTGCATCCACCAAGGGGAAGATGGTTTCTTTTAAACCATGTTAACATGTAACATAATTTCTACATGAATATGTTTGAAAATTAAGCAATCTGTAAAGCTGTAAATAAATTTCCACTTATCAGAGATGCGCTTGCCAGTCATTTCCTCCTCCACTTCAAATTATCTATTTCATACTCAGCTAGAGTATAATTATTTTATTGTATTTTTGTCAGAGACATACTTGTGTTTAATTTCTCAATGCTAAAATTAAAATTTTATTCAGCTCCATAGTGGTCAGAATTACCTATAATTGCACCATTTGACAACAGTTTATAAGCTTTAGGTTCTTAATAAGCAGCACACCCAAGATGTTTTCTCCATGTGTTGGGACATTAGCACATTGCTTATTGTGGAATAGGGACCCCTGGTTAATTAATCTGTCAAAATTTCCTCTTCTTACCTCCCCTTATCTCTGCTTATGTTGAATGAATTAAGATCACTGGTAATAAATAAATAGATTTTTATGATAGGTACATAGATCAGTAATAAATGTCTTGTCCGCATCACTGTCAATCTTGGGGAAAGGTCTGTAAAATGAAGCTATCATACCTGTTGCATTACCCAGTTAAATATCGTCTGCAACAAGTTCCCTAGAGAAGTCATTTTTACTAATAAATAATATTATCTATACCTTTATTTCTTTGCTCTGTATTTGTGATAACATTTATAACCTGTGCTTTCTGTTGGTAAGCCTCCATTGTTATTCCAGATGTCAGCAATGCAAATAACATGACAGGTATTAGTTCCAAGCAAAGTTTCATATTCAACAGTCTTCAGTTCATAGATTAGGTTCATAGATTAGTAGTAGGCTAACTGCCCTTGTGGGCCATTTTAAGCCTAGCCAATTATTCCTTGTGAGAGTCAAACCCTGCACCTTGTGTTTTTAAGACAAACACCTTAACCATTAGGCCACCCTCCCAACCCTTGCTAGTTAAACTCATTGCATTAACCATTTAGCAATTAACTCTTTTCAAATCACCTGATGTGAAGGCCCCATGGTCCAAGCTGTGCTCCCTAAAAAAGTCCTTGCCAACCTTTATATATTGCTATCAATATGTGGGTGGGAAGTTGGCATAATGGTTAAATTGTTTACCTTGCAGACGCAAGGTGCAGGGTTTGATTCTCACATAAGGTAATTGGCTAGACTTAAAATGGCCCAGAGCCCAGTTAGCCTAGTACTAACCTATGAACCTCTCAAGGATGTTGTTATCCCTTCCACTGAGATGATAATTATCCTTGACAAACACAATATGTTTACACCCAAGCTTTTCCCACACAGACTTAATTGAAATTTCCTTTCCCATACAATACTAACATAGTGCATTTGTAAACTTCAAAGATATATGTTTGTTGGAAGTTGAGAAGGAAATTGGTGGTACAATATCAGTAAAAATCAAACAAAACCCCTTTTTCCTTGCTGAGACTGATTATTTTATCAAACATATTTTGCTAGTGAGCCAAACTACAGAGTCACAGTCTTTCCTGAAACAGATTTTTTTTTTTTGCATCCTAAATACCCAGTACATTCATAGGTTCATTGGATGCTACTAGGTTATTGACCTAAGGGTCTTTACATGCCTAGACATTAAATCCCATTATAATGCTAGATGAGAGATATCACCTATGCCCAAGGTTTTTCTAGCAAAGACTACTCATGTCCAGGAGAGAAGCCAGAGCAATCCCTGGCAGAAATTTACATTTTCCCATCCAGTCGTCCAGGTTGCACTTAAACATGGCCATGGAGGTGCGCTGCTTGATATGGATTGGAAGCTTATTCCAGGGGAATGGCACCCTCTGAGAGATGTATCTGTCTCTCCAGCAAGTCCTGTTTATGTCACAGGCTAGATTGAGGTCCCTGGAATGGTTGACTCTAGTCCTATTTGACTTAAAGATATGCAGCATTTCCATTAGATGGGTCAGATATAGCAGTGTAAAGCAGACATAAGTTGCCTGTAAGTAGTCTACATGCTACTGAGTACAGTGACAGTGACTTTAGTCTGTCTGTATAAGACATGTGCTTGATGAATTTTCTTAGTTAGAAATCTCTGAGGTCTCTCAAGTTGCTGCAGGTGTTTGGTACAGTAGATTCCAAAGGGAACATTATATTCAATAACAGGCTTGATGAGGGATGAGTACAGGGCAGTTATAACCTCTTTTGCTCTTGAGGCGATACCTTTGCTAATCAAGTGAGCAATGTAGAATGCCTTCTTCACCATTCTAGACACATTTTGGTTAAAGCTGAGGTCACAGTCAACTTGTGTTCCCATGTCTTTCATTACTGAATTGGTACTTACGGTATTATTGTTTATTTTATAATCAGCAGGGAGTCAGGAACATTGTTTTTACCGAAGGGAATAAGGATGCATTTTTAAGCATTTAGTTTAAGAACATGGCTTTGGCACCAATCACTGGTCTGTGTAAAGTCCTTTTGAAGTACGCTGACATCACAAGGGGATTCAGTGATAGCACCTAATTCACAGTCATCTGTAAACTTGGTTAGCCACCTCCCCTCCATTTCGGTCTGGACGTCTGAGAAGTATATGCCAAACAAGAGGGGGTCCAGCACTGACCCTTGTAGGACCCCACTGATGACAGGTCTGCTGGTAGAGGTAAAGTCTCCCACTTTAACTGAGTGTTGTCAATTCTGTGAGCCAGTTTGCAACTGACCTGACAACATAGGGGTTGATGTTCAATTGGGTTAGTCTGTCAATGATGCCCGAATAAGGGATAGGGTCGAAGACCTTGGCCAATTTAAGATAGACTGTGTGCACAGCTTTGCCCTCATCTATGGCTCTGGTCATGTTCTCGAAGAAGTCCACCAGGTTTATCAGCCATGACTTGTACTTGACAAAACTGAACTGGGACAGATCCAGAGTTTCAAGGTCACCTATATCCATATTTATGAGGTCCATGATGATTTGTTCCATTGCCTTACAGATGAAGCTGGTTAAACTTATGGTTCCATAGTTATCTAGGCCCTTGTGGAGGGGGATAACAGTAACTGTTTTCCATTCAGTGGGGAAAAAAGCCAGTACTCACACTGTGGTCGAATGGAGTGCCTAAAGGTGTAGCTAGCTCTTGTTTTAGAACATTAAGAATGCAGCCCAGAATGCCATCTGGTCCCATAGAGGCTGTGTTGTTAGCCTTGGAGAGAGCATTGATGACTTGCTCTTGGAAGATCCAGGGAGGAGGAGATGATGAAGACATGGTTTGTTGTATACTTGGGGGGAGGGACAGGGGTGTGAAATGTTTGCCAAAGCCGTCTGCTAGCAGGTTTGCATTTTCTGCAGGCTCAGTGTGTGTGATGTCATCCACAATTAGCTCAGCACACATCTGAGTCCTCCCTTTTAGGTTGTGGATGTAGCTGAAGAAAGCCTTATCGTTATTCTTGGCTATGGTTGCTAAATTTTTCTCATAATTGCTCTTTGAAGAGTTTACAAGTTGCCTTATTTGCTTGCTTAGACTCTGGAGGGTGTTCTTTCATTCTGGGATCGCACGTTTGTATTTGCAAACAGCAGCTTCTTTCACTTATTATTTAATTGATTAAATGCTAGACATCCACTAGGATGTTTTTTTTTTTCTTGTGAGGGTCTTGCTTTAATCCTATCCAGATCAGCTGTGTCGATACATTTGTGTAGATGTTTACACAGGGCATCAGTGTATACCTTAGTATAGCCATCAATGTCATCTAAGGAAGCTGGAGCTTGAAAGTCGATTATGCCTTCCTTTAAGAGGGTATAGTTAGCTTTGGTGAAGTTTTTTAGCCTGACTTCTCCTATGGGGAGTTCTGGTGCTATTGATACTTCAAAAATGACAGCTTTTTGGTTGAAGTTAACCAGTCCAGCCCTAAACTTGAGGTGCTCCATTGGTCACTCATATTGCTTAGGACCAGGTCTAGAATATTGAAGCCCCTTTTGGGGTGGTGCAGTATTTGTTCCAGGGAATTTGAGTTAACAAAGTCTAGGAACTTTTGTATGAGTGAGTTTGGGCTCATATAAGTTTCCCAATTAATGGAAGGATATTTGAAGTCATCCATGACTAGGGTGTTAGGTTGTACATTAGTTGTCCCAAGTAGGTCTAAATAAGCTATGTGGGCATCTTGGTTCATGGAAGGGGACCTGTAATTGATGATGACCTGAAGGCGGTCTTAGTCATGGTAATTTGGACTTGGAATAGCGCCATAGAATTTTCTTGTCTTACCAGTCTGGAGGTATAATTATCTATAATGAAGATAGATAGTCCACCTCTTTTGGTTCTCACACCTTCAATTTGCAGTCTGAAAGTGTAGATGGCATAGTAGCCTTGCAAGGCCTGGGTACTTTCTGTGACCTGGAGCCAGATTTCTGCAATGCACAGATGTCAACATCTTCCAGGGAGAGGAGTGCTTCCAGAGATTGCAATTTCTGATTTAAACTCCTAGCTTTTAATAGCATGACCCTTAGATTCTTTGTGTTTGATATTTTCACATCAGGAATTTTATTGTTGTGACCTTGCCTAAAAAAGGCATTATGGGGAAGGCAAGTGCCTTAGCCAGCAAGGGAAAGCCTAGCGGTGCCAGGTGAAGACCATCTCTGGCAAAGCATTGTGGTCTATCCATCATTTCATGCCAGGCTGACAGGAACTGGATCCCCTTAGAGTGACTCCAGAAACTAAGCCAATTATTAAAGTCAATATTTATCTGTTTATATTGTGGTATCATGCTAGGCAAGGTTAAAATGCTGCTCAAGGCTAGGGACATACCCACCTGGGACATATATTCAGAGAGCTCAATCATGTTTCTTTTCATGTAGACCAGAGCAGTACATCTCAAGTCATGCACACCAACATGCAGTATGACGGAGTCATAATGGTACTTGTTGAGAGACTTGAGTGCGTGTGTGATCTGGTGAATCCTGGCACCAGGCAGGCAGCTGACCATAACTTTCTCCTGCTCAACCTGGTGAGTGAGGCATCTGTATGTCTCACTATAGAGTCACCTATAACTAAAATATTTGTAATAGTTGTGCATTGCCTTAAGGGACAGAGATGCTAGCATTTTTATGTGTATTGGGTGCTTTGGGTTTTGTGTTAGGTGGAGAATGTTTGTGTTTTGGAGGTCTCTGGTGTTTAGGTAGGTTTCTGGAGAGTACCTCTGCATATGAAGGTTTATGTGTTGGGTGCATATTATGAATGGGAGTTGTGGTATGTGAGCTGACATCCTGTTTAGTGTTGCTGTTCTGGGCCTGAGAGAGCAGTGATTTCAGATCCTTAGTGTAGGAGCATCTCTCACAAATTGTACTTGAGTGATTTAGGAGTAAGGGGCTGTCAGTGTACATGAAGCAGTTGCAAACCCATGTCCATCAGGCTGGAAGGAGAACAGAGGGAAACTGACAGTCCATAATGCAAGGTTTGAACCTGGTATCTCAGCAGATAAGGAGAAAAAGATAGGGGTATAAGGTAGGGAGCTATTTTAGGGTGTCTAACCTATGGGGAGTACAGTAGGAGGTCTATAAAAGAGGGGATCTATAGGGTCTGATGCTGATAGGTAAAATCTCTGCTGGCTGGTTCACTGGACAGCTGAGCTATTCAAGAACTGCTCTGCTGGAGAGCAGCCGCTTCTAAGGGAAAATATGTCTATTGGCACTTTTGTGTCTATAACCTCCAGGAGTTACCCCTCTGCACTGTGGTGCATGATGGTGAGCTGTGCACAAGCAAGAGAAAAGCAGCTAATACAAAGCAACCAATGAAAAAGCTCAAACTGACTACTGCACCAATGAAATAGCTCAAACTGCATACTGCACCAATGAAAAAGCTCAAACTGACTACTGCACCAATGAAATAGCTCAAACTGAGTACTGCACAAATGAAAAAGCTCAAACTGAGTACTGCACCAATGAAAAAGCTCAAACTGAGTACTGCACCAATGAAATAGCTCAAACTGCATACTGCATCAATGAAATAGCTGAAACTGCGTACTGCACCAATGAAAAAGCTCAAACTGAGTACTGCACCAATGAAGTAGCTCAAACCGAGTACTGCACCAATGAAATAGCTCAAACTGCATACTGCACCAATGAAAAAGCTCAAACTGAGTCCTGCACCAATGAAATAGCTCAAACTGCATACTGCACCAATGAAATAGCTCAAACTGAGACCTGAACTAGTAATCTTCAGTTAGCTAGTCCTACTGTATGCTTCTGCCATGAGGGTTCAGGGGGACTTCTCCAAAAAAAGATGTTCTCATTTTAGTGCTCGGTCTTCAAACAGAACTGAATCCAGCAGGTTTGAACCCAATCTATACTATGGCAACAGAAGTGCAATGGAACAACAGAAAAAAACAGGGTATATATATATATATATATCTATATGTATATGTATATGGGTTCAGGCGCCTAGGCAGCACGACACCCCCCCCCACCGTGAGACAGCTGGACATGGACACATGGCAGGTGTACAGTTTAGCTGCAGTGACAAATGCCTGTGGACAATTCCTGTGGGAGTAGAGGAATCCCCTGCACCCTAACCACAGGTGTCAGACACAAACCCCCACAGTGATACACTTTGCACCCCTCCAGAAACCACCATGTGCGACTGTCAGTCGAACATGTAGCCATCACAGGATGCCAAGTGGGCATGAAAGTGGTACTGTGAAACCTGTGTGCTGTGGGCAAAGCCATTATTAACACAACATGTAAAGTGATGTGTGTAGTACTTGGTGCGTACTAAACCCAAATCTATTCACAACTTGTAGAAATGTGCAACAGCACACAGAAAATCCTGCACATCACTGTAGTCACACTTATGTTGCAAGATGTGCTTTAGGCGAAACTCCTTTACAGCAATAGCCTTCCTATGCAGTGTCACAGGCATCCCCCTCCAAAGTGACTCCCTTCAGATATCCGTCAGGTTCTGTTCCTGTTGCAGAACAGACAGAAGGTCAGACAGCTGCACTGTTTGGTGTCCAAGTAACACCTTCAGCCGACGATGCCATGCCTCCACCTGGCTATTAGTCCACGGGAAGTCCATGTCAGAGATGTCACACACATTTCAAAACTTCAAAGGGTAGGAAGTTGGCAGGCGTTGCTGTGCTGAGCAGCAGGATGCATAGTTCTGTGGTCGGCCATGCACATAATGATGGTCCAGAAATATGCCTATAGGCTTAGCACAGTCAGGTAAAGTAGCCATAATGTCCAGAAATGCATGGATAACATATTCAATGGTAGGAATGCCAATGCTATCAGCTTGCAGATGGCAATTGAGAAAGCAGTGTCCATACCATTGAAGGCCACAAGGTGGTGATGCTGGATCTGGTGCCAAATGATCTGTGCAAAATGGAATAGGCACCCCTTCAGAATACTCTCAGGGAATGTCTTTTGGCTAGCACAGATCACTGCCTTCTCAAAATCAATCATAATGTACTGTGGAGCCAAGGTGCATCCCTGCTCTGCAATCAAACCCTTCAGTATCTCCCACATAGTGTTGTATGCAGACTCTGATTTTTGTGTCATGAGACAGTACACCAGGGGGACAATCCTTGCTGAGGTGGGAGTGCCAATACATCCATGTAACGTATACAGCTGATGGTATATATCAGCCCATGTCGGGAAGGTGCCATCCCCAAGAATGATGTCGGACCTGCACAGATCTGCCAGATTCTGTGCTGTAGCTAGTAGAACCAATGAATCAGTCCCATCCATATCAGACTTTCTGCATTGGATAAAGCTGCCACTACGGAGTAGATACTGCCTGACATCGATATCAGCAAATGTTGCTGGAAGTGTGGACATGGATGCCCGTGCCCTCTGCCATACCATGGTGATGCTACAATGCAGGGTGGCATGGCAAGGCATCTCTTGTAGTACATTGTCATCCTCTGTGCTTAGGACACTCTGCATTATCAGACTTGACAGGTCATTGCTGGTTACCATCCTCTGCTGCAGTTCTGCTCACTGTGTAGCCGGGCTGTTGTTGCATGTGGGCTGTGCTGGTGTGGCAGTGATTTCAGCAGTTCTTCCACCCCATCCTGGTGAACGGTGATGGCACGACCTCTGCAGGCCTTTACTCTCTGCTCAATACATGCCCAGTACCGTTTAGGTGGTGCTTCATGCTCTAAATTGTAGAGGTATCCCTCCACTACCAGCATTGGTTTGTCCCATTGGCTGGGCACTGTGGTGTATCTGTTGCCAAGCTGACCAGGGCTATACAGGTACACAGATTCCATCATGGTAACACCACTTGTTGATGTCCTCTCGGTATCCATCACATCCAGTGTAGCAGGGAACAGGATGTAGACATGACTCCAGTACAAGGCACTATCTGACTTTGGGTATGTTGCTGTACACCACCTTGTGTTGTACCCTCTGAATTAGCACTGCCTGCCACAGTGGCCCTGTGCAGCTGTCTACACACCACCTTGCTCTTACTTCCTGGTCTGCTAAGGTTTCTCTATGTGCAGTTCACATGGCCGTGGGATTGACAAGTGATTGTAGTCTAGTAGGAGTCTACCCAGCTTTCTTGCACCACAGGTTCTACATGTACTGCACAGGTCCCCTTTAACTCCCAGCTGTTGCTGCTGGTCAATCAGGGTGTGGGGCCCAGTCTCAGGTTTCAGTGACAGAGGGTACATAGGGAGGTATCCCTGTGTAGCACCCTTGTCTGCCTACATGGAGCCTGCATACTCGCGTACCCCAACTGCAACGACCATTGGACGGTTTTGGCTGCCCCCACAATACACACATGCTGCTGTGGACTGGGAGGTGAGTTGCTATCCCTGTGTGTCAGTGTTCCCTTCTACAGTGATTACTTTCACACTGTTGGGTAGGTAGTCTGTGATTGCCAGGGTTGGCATGTTTCCAATTTCCACTGAATAAGGGAGGCTCTGGCAGGACAATGTCTGTCTGTTGCACGCATACTTCTCCACCTCTTTGGGTTGGTCATGTGGAAAACCCATTAACAACAGTGGTACACACAAGGACACTGTGTACATCTTGCTCTGACAACTTTAGTCAGTTGATTGAATAACAGGTATTGCATTAGCATGTATTTTCTGAGTGGTATGAGGTCTGAAACTCAAATGTCTGTCATTATTTTCTACCTCCACTCTGCACTGATGTTCCACTACATTGCCAGATGGCCACAAGTATGTGTAATATGGGCTACACATATTCTGCAAAGCCAGGGGATGTCTGTGACGATCTGTACTGTTGGGGGGTATAGGCAGGGATGCTGGTGGTGTTGTAACTGCTGAATTAGACATTGCACATGTGGGTTCAGGTGCCTAGGCAGTGAGACATTTCACTGTGGTACATTTGAATGGGGACACATGGCTGAAGAGACATTTAGCTGCAGAGAAATATGGCTGTTTGCAAATTCCCTGTGGGCAAAGAGAAGCACACACTGCCATGCTCAGAGATGTAATAACCAAGTGCATGGTGTCAGAAGAACTAATGAGTGTTGTGCTCAGTGTACAGTACATACTTATGTAACTACAACATGCAGAAGTGTGCTACAGCATGGAGGAAATCCTGCATGCTACTGTAGTCACATTTATGCTCCAGTATGCATTTTAGGTAATGTTCTCTAGACACTGTGAAGGGGGTAGTGGTCCACACACTCCAATTATAAAGGCACTGTCCATTGTGCACTGTATTTTTTTGCCACTGACATGCCCTCTGGCCAGCCTGCTGCTGATGCTTGCCATATTGCCTGCTGCCTCATGTTCCATTGGGGACCATGGACATTGTTTTCCCTCTGTGCATTTGGTTATTAGAGCTGTGAGCATTGCAGTGTGTGCTTCTCTTTGCCCACAGGGAATTTGCAAACAGCCATATTTCTCTGCAGCTGAATGTCAATTCAGCCATGTGTCCCCAGTCAAATGTACCAAGGGGAAATGTCTTGCTGCCTAGGTGCCTGAACCCGCACATGTAGTACTGTATCACTCTGCAGCGGCTGCAGCTTCTTGGCTTTTCCTGTCAGCTTCCCTTAGCATGGTTTGATGTACGGGTTGTGTGTGGGGGATTCGTATGCTTGTGAAGGTAAACAGGTATGCTGCTTTTTGGTTTTACTTGTGTCCAGACCTTTTTAGCCACTTGTTCGGCTGATTGGCTGAGTAGTGTGGCTGTTTCCACTTTTGGGTGACAGCCTGCTTATATACATTAGGGGACGTCTCCATTTGCCAATTTTCTCAACTGTGTGGATTCCCATGGCGTATCTCTCTTTCAGCCGCACCGCTCTATGGTCTAGCGGTGCCGCTGCCTTCTGCTTTCGGCATTGTAGCTCATGAGCATTTGTCTTGTGATCTACACACCAGAACCCATATGTGTATATCTATATATATATATATATATATATATATATCTATATATATATATATATATATATATATAGGTTTGCCATCACATGTTCGACATAACATTGTTCGAATATACAGATGTCCGAATCAAATGTTCAGAAATCTGAATGCCGAACAGTGTTAATGTTGAACCGAACATTTCAGTGCAGTCGAATGTCGAAAATGTCGACTACACTGAAATGCTCCTACCTACACAACATACTGCAACAGGTTTTTGCAGGGGGGGGGAAGCGCCCCTGCAACCCCCATGTGGGGGGCTGTGCCCTCCACACCCCTCCTACTTATATATACAAACTCTGAGATTGCACTATAGTGAGGGTAAGGGTGCATTTCCCCATCCCCACTATAGTGCGATCTGTACCGCAATGTTGGAGCTGACAACAGCGGCCATTCGCTCATGTCAGCTTCGGCATTGTGGTGATCGCCCTACCAGTTCTGCCAAGTGGTTTTCGCACATAGTTCGTTCTTCTAAAAGATGAATGAAGATGTGATAGTAAACTATATATATATATATATATATATATATATATATATATATATATATATATTTATTTATTTATTTATTTATTTGTTTGTTTAATTAAATAAGCAACAGTCTAAAAAGCAGTTCAGTTTTTTTCTTGAATTAACAACAGCAACAGAATAAAGCAACAGAAACAGATCTTTTCTTAAATTAAGTAAAAGCAGAAGTTGGTGTGAAATACAGTCAAAGTGCAATAAATGCAGTAGTAAAATACAGTGCAAAGCAGCAGCAGCAAACAGTAGATTTTTTTAACTGCTGAGGTGTAGTCACAGTATATAAGAAAAGTGCAAACTAAAAATACTTAGAGCCTTTTTGTGGGTTTCTCACCTCAGTAAGATCAGGTAAACACCTACAGCCACTAGATGAATAATTCTAGTCCTCTTAATATAAAAGCACAGCAAGAGAGTGTGCGGAATGAACTGCTACCACAAACAAACTTAAAGATATGGATACAGCAGTGTAGCTTAAACAGCTTATAAAAGTGTGATCATTCAATTAAAGTACTTCACTTTGTATAAACAAGCTAAGAGCCAGTCAATTGTAGAGCATTTATAAAGGCACTAAAAACAAGATAATCTGATTAATAAACTCTCCAGCCAATAAAACTACATGCAGAAATCTTAACTTAAACAGACCAGGCTACCTCCCAGTGAAGTAGAACTAAAATCCACTGAACTTGATGGGAAAACAAGTATGTGTTAAGAGTGTAAAAATGTACTACTTTACCAACAACTAGCTAGATAATGAATTCAGATGGAGTAGATCAGTACAACAGTCTAAAAGAAGCAAAATTCACTTTTTCAATATAAGCACAAGGAGAGGTAAATGCATAATTCAAATAAAAGAATTCAAGATATAAGCAACAGTTACAGTGTAGAAACAGAGGAGCTTATTAAACTCAATTTACAGTAGGAGTGGGAAGCTTAAAATCACCAGGTTTAAAAAGAAGACCAACAAACTAGACAGCGGGTGGGAAACCCAGGAAGTCTTGTCACAGTTACTTGTTTTTGATTAATACCCTACCCTTACATGCCAGTTGTTTCATCTGCTGACAACTTGCATAGCTGTTTTTAATTACTGGTGTGCTTACAGATTGAAATGGTTCCTATGTGTCCTCATGAGTTTAGAGTATGAAACCTTCACATCAGGTGATTTGAAAAGAGTTACTATTTGTTTAATGCTTTCTATATGCAATTCTTCAATTTCTGTCCTTCTATTTCTTCCAGGTCATTTTGCTCACCTTTTCAAGGTATCATTTTCAAAATTTAGTACCTTGCATAGCTTCTAAGCCACTAGATGAATTTCTGTTAAGGTTATCCTTTCCAACTAACTTGTCAGAAGGTAATACACAACCTAAATCCAACAACCAAAAAGTGCATAGAGTGGTGAACAAAGGCAGCTAGTAAAACAAAACAGCACACCTGAGGCCAAATTCCCACAGCAATCCACAAATACAACACAGTGTTCCAGTAAAGATAGAAAGTTTAATGAGAAGCAAAAGTGCCAGCAATAGGTAAGCACTTTTGTCTGTCTCAGTGCAGACTTTATCATAATTATTGATAAAGTCTGCACTGAGACAGACAAAACCGCTTATCTACTGCTTGGATTATTTATTGCTGGGATTTTTGCTTGTCATTAAACTTTCTATCTTTACTGAAATACTGTCTCGTATTTGTGGATTGCTGTGGGATTTTGGCCTCAGATGTGGTGTTTTGTTTTACTACAGCCTAAATCCAGCCAACTTTCACCAAACTTCATTTTATAAAAGCAAACATCTGCATGATAACCCAAATTAACACATCTGTAGACTCATAGAAAAGTCTGTTAGTTTTTTCAGAATTTATTCATCCATCTTAAATATTATGATCTGCATTTTTTGTTTCAAGTCCTTAAATTGCAATGTCTGGAAAAAGTTTAAAAACAAACCTCTATGCAAGCAGACAACATCATGTATTCTGATTATGCACTTAAATAGCTGAAAAGCAGAATATCCTTCCCACAAAGGTCATGATCTGTACCAAAACTTAACAAGCAAAATATCTATGAAAATTCTGGTGCATTAATGTTTTATTGAAATTTGAAGAAAAGAATACATGCTTTTTAACTGCATTAATTTTTGGATTTTTTCCCACCCACCCAATTCTTGTTCTGCTTTTGAACTTGATTTTGGAGCTGCCTGTTCCTAGTGTAAATTAAAATTTGCAAAACCCTCCTAGTGCTATTTCTACTGGACATTGATAGCTCAAATTGATAAAGCACACCTATTATATTCTTAAAGCCCAAGTTAGCCTTTGTTTCATATAATCCCATTTTAACTAGCACACAGTGCAAAACTCAAGAGTGTTAGTCTGAAATGTGTATTGTACTTTTCTGCATTTCCCTTGTTTTAACCAAAAGTCAGTTGTTTACATTTGTAACTTGATCTGGGACATTACTGTTCTAGTATCCCTCACAGTAGTGGGAGTATTGTGAGCTGCTGCAGGATCTGAGCCCCATTTATTTAATTTCTGCTGGCTTTTATTTTTTGTATTTTACTTGGTCTGGGGGGCCTAAGTCTAGTAGTATAACTTAAAATAGTGAGAGAATTGTGAATTGCTGCAGGATCTGAGCTTTATACTGCATTTTTACTATTTACTCCACTCTTCCAAGTTACCCTGGTACAATCTGCAGATGATGGCACTCTCACCTGCTCAGCCCAAACACTAGCCTCCCTACAGGAAAACACCCAAAATAACTTTCTAGCCATATACTCCTGGCTAGATAGCTCAGATTTGTTCTTAAATGTTAAAAAAAACTGATGCTTTTCAATCCTAAAAACTACTTAAAACAAAAACAATCTTTTCATATCCTATCAGCCAACAAAACAAAAATAGAATATATTACATG
>NC_056731.1:1860538905-1860626405 GCF_019279795.1 Protopterus annectens
CTATTGGAATACAGCCACAGAAACTACTCTGCACAGAAAGAATGTTCAGGGCTTCTGTTGCTCTTCTGCATGTGTGCAACAGGCCCAAGTCTATGCTGCTGCTGCTAATAGACCACAGTCAAGAAGGAAAAGGGTGTTTCGATGCGGTTAACTTTGCATGGTCTGCATGAGGTGGAAATTGTAGAGTGGTACAGGGTGGACACAGACACACAACAGGAACTCTGCAACCTCTGTTGTCCTCAACTGAGAGCAAGGGCAAACCGAGGGGAACAAATACATGTGGAAACTCGGGTGTGTGTAGCACTTAGAATATTAGCTACAAGAACCATCCAGAGACCAACAGGGGATATGCTGTGGGTGTCACAGGCATCAGCATCCAGGATCTTCTGTCAATTTCTGAATGCTATGCTACAACGTGCCAGTGACTACATACATTTTCTCCCCATACACCTGAGAACAGATCTACAGCTATGCAGGATTTCTACCCTGTAGCACACTTCCCTGAAGACCTAGGTGTCATGGACTGCACATACATTGAAATCAAATACCACCCAGGGAACAGGGAAGGATGTAGATAAACAGAAATGGCTTCTACTCCATTAACTGCCAGGTCATGTGTAATGCCCCTATAGTGCCTTTTTTAGGCAAGGTTCAAATGACAAATTCACCACCATAACAGGAACAGGCAAGCAAAAACCGAGGGTGATGCTACTCAATGCCAGAAGTCTAAATCACAAAATGCACTCACTCGAGGCACTCCTTAAAATGGAGAATATCGATATCTGTGCAGTGACAGAAACCTGGTTCAAGGCTCCAGAGAGCACCCCTGCACTACCAGGCTATAACTCATACCACACTTTTCGGCCATGTAACCTGGACCAGAACACCAAAGGCGGAGGTGTATCCATATTCATTAAGGATATCCACACCTCCAGGCTAGATGCTCAGCATAATGCAGCCAAGGTTATCCAAGTGCAACTAACTCTGGGCAAAACTGCAATCCAAATTGTAGCTTGCTACAGATCACCCACCATGCCCCAGGATTCCCACTCCTCTTTTCTTGATGTAGGGTTCAATCAAACACCCTAATAATGGGCGATTTCAACTACCCCACCATTAACTGGGAAAACTACTCATGTACCAACTCCTTCACTCAACGCTTTCTGGAAGTCATAAACTCCAATGCCCTGGATCAATTTATCCACACCCCCACCAGGGGAAACAATACCCTAGATCTAGTCATTACCAATATGAGTGACCGGTGTTCCACACCTGAAGTCAATGCCTCATTGGTCCGATCCGACCATAAGCTAATTACCCTAGATATCCACATCCTGCCTCCACCCCCCATTAAGGAAACCATAATAAAAAATTTCTCCAAAGCCAACTTCACACTTCTTAAGACAGAAGTGGTGAACTTCATGACACCCATGCAGATGGACAATACAGTTACGACTACTGAATCCTACACAATTGCACTTTATAAGCACTTACATGAGTGCATGGAATGTGCTATCCCAAACAGAACCAAGACGCTATCCTCCAAAAAAAGGAAGCCACTCTGGTGGTCCTCTGCCATAAACAAACTATATAACAGAAGGAAGAAACTCTTGCAAAAGAGAGTAAAATCCCACGAGTGGAGGAGCTCTCTGTTCAGCCTCAGTAAGAAGCTGCGATCCCTGATAAAATCCTCCAAAGCTAGTTATGAAAACAAAATCACCACTGATTCTAAAGACAACCACAAAGCATTCTATAGCTATGTCAAGAATCTGAATGGCAACACTCACATCTGCTCTGAGTTACAGCACAATGGCACTAAATATACAGACCCAACTGATATTGCCAACATTCTGGCAGATAGGTTCAGTGCTAACTTTACCCCCCCTCTCACCCTCTAAAGAACCCATCTCTATACCGGAAGAATGCAAAATTCCTGTAATCATGGCTGCACAGGTAAAAAACACACTCTCCAAAGCCAAGAACACAGCATCTATGGGACCAGACAACATCCCAGGCTGCATTCTACATGAACTACAGAACGAACTGGCACCCCACCTAAGTACCATGTTCAGGCATAGCCTCACCTCAGGCTTTGTGCCTGCTGAATGGCACACAGCAATGGTTATCCCACTGCACAAGGGGGGAGCCACCATGGATCCCAGGAACTACCGCCCCATTAGCCTGACTAGCCTGGTCTGCAAGGCCATGGAACGTATCATCATGGAACTTATAAACAAAGACATTGGTAATCTCCAAACTCTGGATCCCACCCATTTTGGGTTTGTTAAAGGCAGTTCATGTCTCCTAAACCTGATAGACTGCTTTGAAGCAGTCACCAAAGCCTTAGACAAGGGTAAGGTGGTTGAAACAGCCTATCTAGATCTTGCCAAGGCTTTTGACACCATCCCCCACTCTGGAATTATAGATAAACCCACTAAACTAGGTATAAATCCCTATGTCACAAGATGGGTTGCCAACTGGCTCACTGACAGAACCCACACTGTGAAAGTAGCAGACTCCAAATCCGACTTCAGACCAGTGACAAGTGGAGTACCACAGGGTTCAGTCCTGGGTCCTCTCCTGTTTGGTATCTACTTCTCTGAAGTACAGGCTAACACAGAAGGTCTTTGGCTAATGAAGTTTGCAGATGACTGCAAACTAGGAGCCATAATCGAAACTCCTAATGATGTGGACATCTTACAAAAGGGCCTCACTGAGACAGATGCCTGGTGTCAAAGCCATGGCCTCAAGCTCAATGTCAAAAAGTGCATTGTCATCCCCTTTGGTAAAAGCTCTGTACCCATGAACTACAACATAAGCGGTAGTATACTTAACACCGAAAGTGTGATAAGAGACCTTGGGACACAGGTGGACAGTAGTCTCTCCTTTGATAATCACATCGCCACAGTAGTCAGGAAATCCTTCTATGTGGCACACCTCATTACAAAAGGTTTCTCATCCAGAAAAAAAGAGGTCATTGTTCCCCTCTACTCATCAGTCATTAGACCCATTATAGAGTACAGCGCCCCTTTTGGTATGTACCTCACAAGACATCTCCAACAACTGGAAAGGCCACAGAAATACCTCACAAAAAGGATTACCGGCCTCAAACAGATGCCCTATGCTGACCGTCTCAAAAAACTCCAGCTTTACTCCGTCGCATATCGCCTACTCAGAGGTGATCTCTGTCTAACATACAAAGCGATGTCAAACCCAGAGCTGTTGGACATGCTCCACTTAAAGAAATCCCAATCCCTCCGAGCTATATGCTCTAGGGACCTAAACCTTGTCACCACAATAAACAGAACATGCCAGAGGGATAGATTTCTGTCCCAGAGACTTCTCATACTCTGGAATAAACTATCTATCTATATCAAACAAAGCTCCTCATTAGCACTCTTCAAGAAAATCTTGATGATTGGATGGGAAATAGGAAATTCACCCCGGGGATCACCTCTGTGGCTCTGCTCGACAGTGGCACAGGAAAATAATTTTCTTGGGTGGCAATAGCCAGGGTACCTTTTTGGCTGGGCTTGTATGGGCCCAGGGCCGATAGCCTAGTACCTACCTATGAACCTATGAACCTATTAATCATCTTGAATGTGTGTGCTAGCAACCCTGGCAATTAGCACAACTCTCCCATATCTGGCACAACTCTAAACTCTACAAAATACAAAATCCAAAGGAAGAAAAAACAACCACACGAAGGAGCCAGGAAACTGCAAACTTTTATGTCTTCTGGTACCTCAGCTATACAAGCCTTCACAGGAATAAATTAATGACAACAAGCAGCATATTTTATAACAGCAGCAATTAAGTAATCAATTAAAAAAATTACAAATTTTAAAGCAACATGACATTTCCAAGGTATCATTTTATAAAGTCAAATGCATTTCCAAATTTAAACCCCTAGGTGCAAGTGTGCTATAATTAAGAATGAACCTACTTTCTAAACTAAGGAGCCTGGTCACACTATCGCAGATGGTACAGCAATAGACACACTTATTACACCCACCTCACATATACAGATAAATGAATATGTTTGCCAAATGGTCATTAATAATCAGAGAAAATTTGTAGGCTTACCATATGCAGATGACTCCACATTTCATAGGGACGATGGTCCTGGAAGAAATGAATCAGGTTAAGGATGTAAATTAAACATCACAATTGCAATAACACAGGGAGACAGTGAATATACAGTTTTACCTATATGTCCATTTAGAATAGTTTTAACTGAAACCTGACTGACACATCCACCCACAATCCATTTGTTATGAACAAATGTGTGCTAAGTCTATTAATTTATCAATAGCTTCATAAAAAAAATCACAGGAAGTATTACTTACATTTTTCAATATTTTACTACACAAACAAAATCTTAAAACTTGCAATACGTAAGCTTACCTGGAAGCTCCTCCTGGCACGTACTTGTCCTCCCAGACACAGCAGCACCGACATCAATCACATGTTGGTGTGCAGTTTCCACTGAGCTCTCTGGATCTCTGACAATGGACAGGAACTCTTCATTTGGTCTCAGTGGTGGATTGGTAGCATTCCTCCACCCCCATAGCTAGCTGCTCATGGACAACTGCAGCTGCTCTCCTCTGGGCTGATGAAATCATGTCACTGGCCCTATGATGTACCTGATCATAAGTCTTGGTGTGACCCCCTACGGCACTGATGTCATTGACTACGTAGTTCCAAATCTGCATTCTGTAAGCCATATCTCCACATCTTTCATCTAGAAAGCTACTGTGGAGCCTGAATGTTTGCACTATTATGTCATTTTCAGAGTCACTGAAAGGGGATTTGCATGGATTTGTACACTTGTGTGACATAAAACAGAGAAGGATATAACATATAAATATCACACAATTAAATTCCTGCTGATATACACATATATATTTTCAACATTAAACACTGGAGGCCTACATGTCAGTTATTAACATTGAAAGTTATGTGGTTGTACCACATCACACTCATAGACAAATCAATGTTTGGCCCAATACAAGGAATGCCACTTTAGTAATATACTTTTTCCCACTGAAATAACAGGATGACTACACATTTTCAACAGGAAACTTCTTGAAACACAACTTTTGTTGTGGCAACACACAAATAGTACTTGGCTCCCCCACCTCCAAAACAATAAGCAAATGAAAGATTGTACAAACAAAGGAATACCACATAATTCAATGGTTATATATGCTTTCAACACAATTCTCACAATGTATACACATTTACAACAGAAAAGTCATTTTATATGATTGCCAGTCACTTCTCACGGTGTCCACTACTCCCCTGGAAGGGTCTATGGGCCATCTTAGAAGCATAGCACCCCGTGTCATTGACTAGTACATTACATGTCCCTGAAATAGCATCAAAGAGTGTAAAATAACAATTTTAATAATACCACTTGTGATGAAAGTTAATAATCTATCTGTGAAATGTAAATGTCTGCACAAACTGCCTCTGCCAACAGTAAACTATGACAAGTGCATACAGATAAAAGTTCTATTTTCTACTGCATATATTAAATTTACTTTGTAACATGTTACAAAATCTAGAATGCACTTGAAAATTTTGATCATGCCTTAGCATGATTAGAAGCCTTCTCTGCAGATAAATCAAAAGGAATAGCAAGCTTCTGTTTTCTCCATATACATAATTCCCCTCACCTTCAAGTTCGCTAGCTACACGGTTACCTTTTTATAGTGTAGATTCAGGCCTCAGTGAAGGTGCAGATGAGATGTGAACTCATTAGAATTGCTGAATGCCAAACGTTTGGCTTTATTTAGCAGGTGTAAACATAGTGTAGGCACTACCTTATATTTGTTGCTAATGGATTGCAACTGTGAATGATTAGTGGTAGGAAGAAAGAAGACACAACAACAATTCGGACTACCTCTCCTGCAGTGGGAATATCACCCAGGATACACTTATAAAGTGTTAGTAACTTTAGCAAGCTTTTAAATGGAACTAAACATCACTCATTTATCGTTTTGATTCATTAATATTCAAAATCACCTACCTTTGCTGAGAAATGTTTTCACTGTAATGTATTTTTATCATACATCTTTCCTATGGGCATCTACTAAAATTAACTATGAAACATACATCCTAGGTGATGTAAATATTGACTGGAACAAAATCAACAGTCCCTCTCCCTCCCAAGCTATTAACCTTTATAACTTTATAACAGAGGCACAGTAAACTAACCTTAGTAAGGGTTCGGTAAACCCGAATTGAAGGGTGGCGAAAGCCAAACTCACTCGGGCTAGGCTTATAAATGCCTCAGGGCAGATAGCCTAGTATGAACCTAATCCTCCATATAACCCGACCTAACAAAAAAAAACACCTCTGGATCCACTATTGACTGAATCCTAGTCTCTGATCCAAATAAAATAGCCAATTCTGGCACAATTCCTGACACTATTAGTGACCATCTCCCAACTTTTATTCATCACGCAATCCAACTATTCACCTCACCAACACCAAAACACTCTCACTCGCAACCTCAGTAACTTTAACCCCATAACCTTCTCAAACTTATTCAAACAAATGGACTGGCAAATTTTAAAAACCCTTCCTCTTGACAGTGCTATAGACTACTTCAACTCTATCTTCCTAGACACACTAAACTCTCTTGCACCCATCAGAAACAAAAGGATAAAAACTAATACTGCTCCTTGGTTATCTAAACATACTAAACAAATTATGCATCAAAGGGACAAACTATGGAAGCTTTTCCAAAACAATAAACTGCCCAATACCTTGCTCCAATACAAATAACTCTGTAACCAAACAAAACAACTAATCACAAAGGACAAAAAATCCTACTATATCAAGCTCCAGTCTAATAATAACAAAAACCCCAAGCAGTTCTGGAATTCAATAAACTCTCTTCTTAATTCTGGCTCCAAGAATAACCCCTGTCCTGACCCTAGTAAATCCAACCTTGAACTAAGCTCAGAATTTAACTCATTCTTCATACAAGCGATATCTGACCTGACCAAGACTTTCCCCAGCAATAATCCATCTGTCCCACCCTCTTCTCCTTCCAATTCTCCTAATAACCCTCCCCTCATGTTCGAGCTCAAATCTGTCTCAACTCACTTTATAAAAAGACTTCTGTCTAAGCATAAACCCTGCACTAATGCTCCTGACAATATTCCCTCCTCCTGCTGATGGTATAGCTCTCCCAATCAGCATCATTATTAACAGATCTATAAAGGAATCATACATCCCCAAACTCTGGCGCTCAGCTTATATTCTTCCTCTTCACAAAGGAGGCAAGAACAACAACATCTCAAATTTTCACCCTATCGCTCTACTCTCACCAATCTCTAAAATCTTAGAAAAGTGCATCCACCACCGACTTATGCCTTTTCTAACCCAAAACCATCTTCTTACACCTACCCAACATGGTTTCCGCCCAGGCCATAGTACTATTACTGCTCTACTGCCCTTCCTAGAAACTGTCAATCAAGCCCGAGATTCAGGTCACCTGGTCTCTACTGTTTTGTTTGATCTCTCTAAAGCTTTTGATACTGTTTCCCACAAACACCTTCTCCTTCATCTCTCAAATCTGCATCTCTCACCAAACTCCTTATCCTGGTTCTCCAGCTACTTATCAGACAGGTCTCAGGCAGTTAAATGAAATAACTCCACCTCCTCCTTCTTACCTACCCCAACTGGTGCACCTCAGGGATCCATCCTTGGACCCATGCTGTTTAACATTTTCATTAATAACTTCCGCACTGCTAGCCCTCATACCAAAAACATTCAATACGCAGATGATTCAACCTTAGTCTGCTCTGCCTCAAACATCTCTGAATTGCTCTATAAAACCCAAACTGCTTTCTCAACCACTGAAAACTGGATGCGCCAAAACCACCTCTCCCTCAATGCTAATAAATCCAAAATCCCCCCCCCCCCCAGAAAGTCCTACTCCTATGACAAACATACTTTCAAAGTCCTTAGTCATACCAACTTCCCTATAGAAGTGGTTCCCTCTGCTAAACTTTTTGGCATTACTATTGATGAATTCCTTAGGTTTGACATACGTATTCAGCAAAATATTAAGAGAACCCACCAAAAATTAGGTATGCTATATAGGAATAATCGCTTTCTCTCTCACTCCACTAGGCACACTCTGGCCACTACTTACCTTCTTCCCTCCTTATTATACGGAGCCCCTCTCCTAACTAACCTGTCCTGCTCTATCGCCTCCAAACTAGAAAACTGTTATAACAAAATCTCTAAATTTGCCTCCAAGCCCAGAAATTCCACCCATCATTGCCTTACCCTACAATCTCTAAACTGGCTAGAACTCCCAAACTACCTAAATTACCTCCAGCTCACCACTGCGCACAGACTTATATTTCTCCCTACTAACTGTCCTGCCCTAGTTAATATCCTTCCAGCCTACATCCCTAACAGAACTCTCAGATATGAACATCAAAACCTTATTGCTATCAACAAACCTAAAAGTCCTGCTGGCCAACTTCTCCTCTCTTTCACTGTAGGTAAGACATGGGACCAGACGGTGTCCTGGGCTGTGTCCTACATGAACTCCAAGAAGTGCTAAACCCAAACATAAAACTACTGTTCAATCTCAGCCTTACTACAGGATATGTACCCAAAGAGTGGCGTACAGCAACAGTGGTCCCTCTCCACAAAGGTGGTGCGTCAACGGATTCTGGAAACTATCGCCCCATAAGCTTGACTAGCTTGGTCTGCAAAGCTATGGAAAGGATCATCATGGACCTCATAAATAAAGATATTGGGGACCTACAGACACTGGATCCTACCCAGTTTGGCTTTATTAAGGGCAGATCCTGCCTCTTAAACCTGGTCGATTTCTTTGAAACAGTCACCAAGGCCATTGACGAGGGGAAGGTAGCCACACAGCCTACTTGGACCTCGCAAAAGCCTTCGATACAATAACCCACTCGGGCATTATAGATAAGCTCACCAGCTTAAATATAAACCCCTATGTCACTAGATGGGTTGCAAACTGGCTCAAGGACAGAACTCACATGGTTAGAATTGCTGGAGCCATCTCAGACTCCAAACCAGTTACAAGTGGCATCCCACAAGGCTCAGTCCTGGGACCTCTCTTGTTCGGTATATATTTCTGGGAGGTACAGGCCAACATGGAAGGACTGTGGCTGACCAAGTTCGCAGATGACTGCAAACTGGGCGCCAGAATCGACTCTCCAGCTGACACAAGCATCCTCCAAAAGGGCCTCATAGAAACAGACAACTGGTGCCAAAGCCATGGCCTCAAGCTAAACGCCAAAAAGTGTATAGTCATCCCCTTTGGCAAAAACAAAGTGCCCACAAATTACCACATAGGTGGTAATCCATTAAGTACAGAAGAAGTAATTAGGGACCTGGGTACCAAGTTGATAGCAATTTCTCATATGACAACCACGTGGCCAAAGTGGTTAGAAAAACATTTTATATAGCCCACCTAATCATGAAGGGATTCACATCTAGATCAGGGGAGGTCATCGTGCCTCTTTACTCATCCCTCATCAGGCCCATAATTGTGTACAATGCCCCTTCTGGGATGTACCTTACCAGACACCTGCAGCAACTGGAAAGACCCCAAAAGTACCTCACCAAGAGGATCAAAGGGCTCAAACAGATGCCATATGCTGCCCAGTTAAAGAGACTCCAGCTCTACTCAGTGGCATACTGCCTGCTCAGAGGCGATCTGTGCCTGACGTATAAAGCCATGTCCAACCCAGAATTAATGGACATGCTGCACCTCAGAAAATCCAAAGCCCATCAAGCTATGCGCTCGAGAGACTTGAACCTCAGCACTGAAATAAATAGGACATGCTGGAGGGACAGATTCATAACCCAGAGGCTCCTTTACTCTGGAATAAAATCCCAGTCCAGGTTAGGCAGAGTCCCTCATTGACTCTCTTCAAGAGGAATCTTGATGAGTGGATGGGAGATCATAGGTTTACCCCGGGTATCACTTCATTGTCACTGTTAGACAGAGGCACAGTATACTAACCTCGAAAAAGGGCATAGCAAAATTAATTTAAAATGGTTGCGAAAGCCAAACACACTCTGGCTAGGCTTATAAATGCCCTAGGGCAGATAGCCTAGTATGAACCTATGAACCTATGAACCTATGAACTCTCCCCCTTCCTCTCTAATAACAGTAGCAAACTCTGAACATTTCAAAACTCAGCTTTTCAAACATCTGTCCACTAAATGGAAATGTACCTGCCTTCACCCCACCTAAAATCTATCTAAGAACATGCCCCTAGGTGTTTCTTCTCTGCTCCTAGGTTCTTATTCTCTCTAAATCTCCCACTGCTACTCTACTATGAGTGTATCCTAGCACACCAAAAGAGCTATTTATCCTTTGACTCCATTGTGTAAATATTGTAAATAGCATCATAGTTTAAATGAGTGCATGCAAAGTGTCTTCCTACTTTCTTTTTAATGTGCACATACAATGCATTTCCCCAATACTTCTATAAGAGTGCCTTCATAATTGAACCTGTTTAACCCTCAAGATAAACCTTAATGAATTTTGTTTGACTATGTGTGATACTGAATGTACGTATTGTGTAAACTGTTCTTTACAATGTATCTTTTATACTTTTTATCAGTACTGTAATATGTTTTTTTGGAGCTTTTGTCCCCGGGCCTCCACTGAAAACAGGTCCTCTGGGCCCAGTGGACCTCCCCGGTAATCAAACTGGAAATAAATAAATAAAATAAATTCATTTAAAGGACATTGATACAAAATGCCCTATAGACTGCATGTCTGAGAGTACAGCAAATATAAGAGAAGAATGAACACAATACAATGAGAAGACAGCTGCATTGGTGCAGATATGGATATAAATGGTTGTCTGATCACTCATTGCACTAAATATGTAAGCCACATATGTACAAACAAATGAGAGTGTACAAGTGGATATGTCTTTTTAATACTGTGAAGGAAATGGCAATTGATTGTATGCAAATGATTTGCTTTCCTACTGCAAAGTTGTTTCAGTGGCAAAGAGAGATAAGATACTCCTCATGTGTTTTGGAAGTTCATTAGTATGATAGTTCAAATCCACAGTTGTGTAAAAATCTGTAATGTTTTAAAATGTATTTTGTAATGCTGTTAATTTTTAATTTAAATATTAATATTTGCACATTGTGTAACAGCGCAAATAGAGTGAAACATATAAATAATATAAAATTAATGGAAGTTGCTTCCATGATAAGGGCAGCATAAATTAGAGCTGTGAATCAACTGTGTGTAGTGCACCTGGTATACATGATGAAGTACTAAATCTTCAGTGTAGAACCTGGCGAAAGCAAAAAGGCATCCAACGAGCAACACCGGATGTAAAACTTTTAATAATTTTGAAGCGCTTTTCGTCTGCAAAGTGTGCAGACTTCCTCAGAAAAACATTTAAAAGAATTTCAACCGTTCCTTATAAAGGAATTCAAATAATTACAGTTGACTAATTGATAAAAACAATCAGTTTAACAAGCAATTTAAAGTTAAGCAATTAAACCATAAATGGTCATAAGTACGACTCCCCCAGCAAGTTCACTCCATCATCCTCTTAAAATAAAAGTAAATTACAATCCCTAACTAAAAATCTAAAGTCTTAAAACATCCTATGAACTGTCCACATACGACCACATGTTGTTGAGTGGCTTACTAGTATTAGGTATATATACTTAAAAAATAAATAAGCAGTCGGTGAAAAATCATTAAGTTACACTCAAAAATGAACTAACAGAGGTAACCTAAACCACATCAACTAGTTATAGAATACTACTCTTAAGTAGTTCCATTAACAAACATGTGTACGTACAAATAGTATATAAATACAAAATTAATCCAAAATTAATTTGTACGTACCAGAGTTACTTATTACTCTATTAATGTATATAATTCTAAAACTACTATTACAAGTTAAGGGATTACATTCAGTGACACTTGTAAAACCATGTTTACACTGTGTATAAAACCAATTATTTAAATTATGTTGTGGTGTTGTGATGTGAGACCATCACTAAGTCATCTCTGCAAACTTCTAAGTTTTAAAACACTGCTAATTGAGCATGATTCATTCAACCCTGGAAATAAGTACGCGTTTAATCTAATTTGCCATTTAAGTTCTGATTCTTCAAGTAACAGAGGTAGTGGGGCACCTCTCTTGTTTTCAAGTATTTGGTCAATAACCAAAAACTTGAAGCTGTGTTCATTATGACTACAAATGTGTTTGGCCAATGCATTCTCTTGTTTCTTCTTCATAATGGCATACTGGTGCTCATATACTCTTTCACGTAATCTCAGCTCCATTTTACCTACGTAAAACGCGGGGCAGCTCTGACACAAAGCAAGGTAAACAACCATTTCTGAGTTGTAACAGGCTCTACATTTCAATTTATATTCCTTATGTTGCACGACAAATCTGTTACATTCTACAATGTACTTACACTGGTTGCAATTTTGGCATTTAAACATGTCAGGTGTCCTCGGTAAAGTGACACTGGATTGTTCTAAAATCACATTCAAATTTTTCCCTTTCCTAAAAGTTACCTCTGGACACACTCCTACTTTAGTGTAAACTATGGGGTTACTTTTAAATAAACCCCAATTCTTACTCATGATGTCAATACAGTAATAACTGCACGTCGTATGTCATAATAAGCCTAAGTCCCAGGATCTCAGTTTTATTAATCACACTGGGTGGGCAAATCATTCCAGGCATGTTTATGACTTCTACGTTAACATCACTCTCTAATACAGCTGGTTTGATGTTTAATATTGGTTTGTAAGTCCCATTCAACCTTTTGTTCCTAACTTCATTAATCAAGTTGTCAATAAGGGTTGATGGATAACCTCTATGTAAAAACATACTCTTTAATAATTCACACTCTCGGTAAAAGTCATCATTGAAACTCACTATACGAGCCACCCTGACTAGCTGACCTTTAACAACCGAGCGTTTCTGGAAGCTAGAGTGGCAACTAGTGAAGTGTAAAAAGGAGTTTGAGTATGTATTTTTACGATGGACACAAGCCACATAACTTTTTAACTCAGTGTTTTTAGCCAGCCAAATGTCAAGGTAGGCAATGGCTTCATTGCTGTATGTTGAGGTGAAGTGTAGAAAGTCAGTAGAAGTATTAAATGAGTCTAACAACATATTACCAACCGTATCATCACCCTTAAGAAGGATAAAGATATTGTCTAAATAGTGTGTGTAAAACGCTATATGTGTCATCAGTGTGTCATTAGAAAAGACATTTTCTCTCTACTAGTGGGCCATAACCAAGTTGGCTATACTGGCCCCACAAGGGGAGCCCATGGCAACACCCACTTTCTGTAAGTAGAAGTTGTCACCTAACATGAAGTAATTGTTAAACAGTATTATTTCAAGAAGTTCAATAACAAGGGAGATTTCTCCAACAGTGGCTCCATTTTTCTTCAACATAAAGCTCACCCATTCTATTCCTGTATCTTGAGGAATACATGTGTACAGGTCCCTTACATCAACCATAAGGAAACTGTGGCTAGTGTCAAACTCAGTCTCATCTATCTTCCCTAAGAAAGACCATGAGTCTTTACATATCTGATGTTCAAATAACAAGTATTTTTGCAAGACAGAATCCACAGAACTTGAATGGCAAATTAGATTAAACACGTACTTATTTCCAGGGTTGAACGAATCATGCTCAATTAGCAGTGTTTTAAAACTTAGAAGTTTGCAGAGATGACTTAGTGATGGTCTCACATCACAACACCACAACATAATTTAAATAATTGGTTTTATATACAGTGTAAACATGGTTTTACAAGTGTCACTGAATGTAATCCTTTAACATATAATAGTAGTTTTAGAATTAATATACATTAATAGAGTAATAAGTAACTCTGGTACGTACAAATGAATTTTGGATTAATTTTGTATTTATATACTATTTGTATGTACACATGTTTGTTAATGGAATTACTTAAGAGTAGTATTCTATAACTAGTTGATGTGGTTTAGGTTACCTCTGTTAATTCATTTTTGAGTGTAACTTAATGATTTTTCACCGACTGCTTATTTATTTTTTAAGTATATATACCTAATATTAGTAAGCCACTCAACAACATGTGGTCGTATGTGGACAGTTCATAGGATGTTTTAAGACTTTAGATTTTTAGTTAGGGATTGTAATTTACTTTTATTTTAAGAGGATGATGGAGTGAACTTGCTGGGGGAGTCGTACTTATGGCCATTTATGGTTTAATTGCTTAACTTTAAATTGCTTGTTAAACTGATTGTTTTTATCAGTTAGTCAACTGTAATTATTTGAATTCCTTTATAAGGAATGGTTGAAATTCTTTTAAATGTTTTTCTGTGGAAGTCTGCACACTTTGCAGACGAAAAGCGCTTCAAAATTATTAAAAGTTTTACATCCGGTGTTGCTCGTTGGATGCCTTTTTGGTTTCACCAGGTTCTACACTGAGGATTTAGTAGTTTTTTGTCTTATTTATACATGATGAAGTATACAGTGCATAGGATATGTAGATCATGGTTCAAGTCCCATAGTTTTCTTTCAGTGATAAAAATTAATAATTTTTTTACAATAATAATGCATGTTGAGCTTTGCCTATCTCATTTGCACATTGCTCACCTCTGTACAAACACTGCATGATGCCGCAGACAATAAGGAGACATTATCAATTTCAAAAAACATAGTCTGCTACATCTTTTGCCTCCACATCACCTGCAGATAATAAAGAGTCATTGTCAATTTCTAAAAATATACATTCGAACATGTGTGGTCTTCCATCGTGCAAACCCACTAACTAGTGTTGCGTAGCGGTCAACACTCATGCACACTAATAAGTGTAAAAATTATACCTGCTGTCTAGTTCTGCCTCTGGAAAAATAAGTTAGTTAATGGCTGCGATACAGATGAGCCAGGGCTCTAATCCAGCAAACTCTAAGTTTTATTAATGCTGGTCCAGTATAATTTAGATAAAAGCTAACAATATAAAAATAATTATACATAAAAATAAATATGTCTAGTAGGTGGATTGAGCATACACATGGATTATAGGTTCATAGGACAATACTAAGCTATTGGCCCAGAGGGCTTTATAAGCCTAGCCAAGAATTTCTCCCATGTTCCCACAAAGTCAGCACCTGTTTCCCCTGTCCAGCAGGGACACAGGTGGAATCCAAAGGGTGTATTTTCTGTTTCCCATCCAGTTGTCCAGGTTCTTCTTAAAGACGGCCAGTGAGGTACTCTGCTTGACATGGAGTGGAAGCCTATTCCATAGACGGGATAGTCTTTGGGACACAAATCTATCCTACCAACAAGTTCTATTAATGTAAAGGTTGAGGCCTTGTATGCAGGATGCACGAGCAGCATTTAACTTACAGATATGCAGCAACTCCATCAAGGCTGGGTCTGAGATGGTCTTGTATGTCAGACACAGGTTAACTCTGAGAAGTCTGTATGAGACTGAGTAGAGGGACATGGCTTTTATCCTATCTGTATAGGATAGGTGTTTGAGACCCTGGATTTTCCTGGTCAGGAACCTCTATGGTCTCTCCAGCTGCTGCATGTGCTTGGCAAGGTACGTGCTGAAGGGTAATTGTACTCGATAATGGGTCTGATAAGGGAGGAATACAGGGCTGTTATGACCTCCTTACACCTGGATGAAATACTCTTACTTATGAGGTGGGCCATATACAAAGTCTTCTGTACAATGGAAGCAATGTGGTGGACAAAAGTCAAGTTGGTATCAACTTGGGTGCCCAAGTTCTTCATGACAGATTGTATGCTTAGTACATTGTTATTAAAGTGGATAATTAGTGTGGACACCATTTTCCCCAAAGGGGATAATGATGCATTTCTTGGCATCCAGTTTAAGGTCATGCTTCCTGCACCAGCAATTAGTGTGTGTAAGGCCCTCTTGGAGGATGTTCACATCACTAGAGGAATTTAACACTGTGCTCAGCTTGCAGTCTTCTGCAAACTTGGTCAGCCACAGACCACTGTTTTTGGTTTGCACCTCAGAAAAGTATATCCCAAACAGCAGAGGCCCCAAGACCGATCCTTGGGGTACGCCGCTTGTTACAGGTCTACCACTAGAGATGGATTCCCCTGTTTTGACTGAGTGGGTTCTATCAGTGAGCCAGTTAGTTACCCATCTGGTAACATACAGGTTGATGTCTATCTGGAATAGTTTATCTATTATGCCAGAATAGGGAATAGTGTCAAAGGCTTTGGCTAAGTCAAGGTAGGTGGTGTGCACTGTCTTACCCTCATCCATGGATTTGGTGACTGTTTCGAAAAAGTCAACCAAGTTTAACAGGCATGTTCTCCCTTTGACAAAACCAAACTATGTGGGGTCAAGCGTGTAGAGGTTGGCAATGTTCTTGTTTATAAGGTCCATGATAATGCATTCCATGGCCTTGCAGATCAGGCAGGAAAGGCTGATGGGCCTATAATTGCCTGGGTCAGTGGATGATCCACTTTTGTGTAGAGGGATGACGGTGGCTGTCCTCCACTCAGCTGAGATGAAGCCAGTGTTCAGGCTTTGGTTGAATAGGCTGCCTAATGGTGCTGAGAGCTTATGCCTCAGTTCATATAGGATGCAGCCAGGGATGTTGCCTGGTCCCATGGAGGCTGTATTTTTTGCCTTTGAGAGGGCATTAAAGATCTGCTCCCTGATGATGATTGAAGGGGAGAAGGTGCTGGGGATGTTGTGGTTTACTGATTGGGGGGGACAGGAGCATGGAGTTTTCACTGAACCTGTCTGCCAGCAGGTTGGCTATATCTATGGCATTTGTGTATATCATGCTCTTGACCACCAGTTCAGAGCAGATTTGGGTGTTACCTTTGAGACTGCAGACATATGTGAAGAAGACCTTGTGATTATCCTTAAGTGGATGCAGCCAATTTGGACTCAAAGTTAGCCTTAGAGGATTTCACCAGTGACCGTATTTGCTTTTTCTGACAAAGGTGAGATTGCTTCCAACTTGGCACTGGCTCCATCTTGTTCCTAGGCAGACATTTTTTCCTTTTATTATAGAGTTTGTTTATTGCTGCTGTCTACCAGACAGGTTTACTCTTTCTTGAGAAAGATGATTTGGTCCTGTCAGGTATTGCTGAGCCCATGATTGTATAGTTTTTTTTTATGTAGGCTTAGACATTAGTGCTAGTTCCAACTGAAGGGACAGTGGCTGTAAATCTACTTATACCTGCCCTCAGGAGAATTTAGTCAGCATTGGAAAAGTTTTTTTGTTTGACCCTGGCAAGGGGCAGGTCAAGGGAGATGATGACTTTGAAAGTGATTGCTTTATGGTTGCAGGATGACACTGTAGGGGTGCTCCAGTGGCTACTCATGCTGGTTAGTATCAGGTCCAGGATATTTTCACCTCTTGTGGGGATGTCGACCAGCTGATCCAATGACCTAGCACTGATGAAGTCAAGAAATCTCTGGGAATTTGTGTCTGGGCAATAATAGGTCTTTCACTCTATGATTGGGTAGTTAAAGTCACCCAGGATTAGGTTAGAGGGTTGAATTTTGATGGATTCAAGTAAGTCCAGATAGGTGGAGTGGGCATCCTGAGTCATGGTTGGGGTCTGTAGCTAGTTATGATTTGAATATGTGTTTTGTCAACAGTTAACTGCACTTGGAGTGTCTCCTGTGAGTCATATTGTTTGACCAGCCTGGAGGTGTGCATGTCTTTGATAAAAATTTGAAACTCCACCTCCTTTGGCTTTCTAGCTTCCGTTTGGGGTCTGAAAGTATGGTAGGATGAGTAACCTGGTAAGGTTTGGGTGCCCTCTGCAGATTTGAATCAGGTTTCAGTGACTGCACAAATGTCAGCATCCTCCAGGGTGAGGACTGCTTGTGATGAGTGCTGTTTCATGCTAAGATTCCTAGCATGGCTTTTAAATTTCATTTAAAAGAACTTTTCACATTGGTAATTTTGTCCTCATGACTTTGCCTAAAAAAGCCACTACAGGGGAGGCAAGAGCCCTTGCCAGAAGTCTGAAGCCCAGGGGAGACATATGAAGGCCATCTCTGGCAAGGCATCCTGCTCTGTCAGTTATGTCCTCCCAGGCTGTCATGTACTTGATCTCCTTGGAATGACACCAGAAACTAAGCCGATTGTTAAAGTCAATCATTTTCTGTTTTTATTGAGGCAACCTTCTGGGTGACAGTAAGATGCTGCTTAAGGCTAGGGACATACCTGCTTGGAACACACATTCAGTGAGCTCAATCATGTCTCTCTTCAAATAGTCCAGAGAGGTACATCTCAAGTTATTTACACCAACATGAACTATGACAGAGTCATAACAGTACCTGCTGTTAAGAGACTTGAGTGCATGCATGGTATGGTTGATTCTAGCACCTGACAAACAAGTTACCGTGACTTTCTCCTTGCCTAGCCTGGTGAGGGGCACATCTGTGTGTCTCACGATAGAGTCTCCTATGACTAGTATATTCGGTTTGTGGTTGGGTCTTAGAGGTTGTGAGACATGGGAATGTGTACTATGTTTGGTGCTTGGTGCTGTGGATTGTGATGTGCATGTGTGTTTTGCCTCAGAGGTCTCTTTTATTTAGGTATGTTTTTGTTGAGAACCTCTGAATATGTAGGAGTGTGTTGTACAGGTGTAGGTCATGTTAGAGGTGTGGTGTTTGTAGTGTTTGTGCAGATAACCTTCTCAGTGCAAGATTGTGCTAGCTAGTGATTGAGAGAGCAAGGATTTTAGATTCTTAATGTAACTGCATCTCTCACATATTGTCTTCCTATGTGGTAGTAGTAGAGGGTTGTCCATATACATGAGTCATTTGCTACACTGTCTCAGGATGCTCATATCAACCAGACTAGGTGGAGAAACCACAGGAAATTGTTCGTCCATGGTTGTCAGAATCTGTGGAAGAGAGGTCAGGGATAGTAGAGTGGGTACTATCTGAGGAGGGTACCTACAGGTGTGAGTAGGGCTGGATAAAAGCAATACAGTAGCTGCAGGTGAGGGGCCTCACTTACACAGGAGTGCTGGTAAGGGAAACAAAACAATCTAGCTGAAATGCCTTACAAAGGGTTAAAACAGCACAGTGGCAGTGCCCAATGTGGAAACAAGTGCAAACCTGTGCAAACACAGGGTTTAAATACCAAAAAATGAAAGTAAAATAGAAACACTGGAATTGACCAAGCAACCCTTGTCCCTGAGCTCTTAGCTAAACACCATATGCCAGACCAGTTCCAACTCGTTCACTTACTCCCACTGATTTCAGGCAAGTCTCAGCCAACACAAGATGGCAAAGCAGAAAACACTGGAATCATGCAAACAGATCTGGATAGAGCAAAACCTGTAACCAGACTATGATACAGATATTTAAACTCTGTTTAGGTCAATTTAACACAGGAGAACAGATACACACTTAAATATAACAATAGCAAACAAGACCAAACTGATTTAAACAAATTAACCAATCAACCAATAAAAACTTCAAAACTGAGCCCTGTTCTAGCAGCCTTCAATCAGATGAGTTCTAACTGCATACTCCTGCCACTAAGGTGCAGGGGAACCCTCTCCAACCAAAGATGGCTTGGCTTAGTGCTCAAGTCATACAAACAGAGCTAGATTCAGCAGGTCTGACTCTAGTCTATGCTACAGCAAAGTACACCAATTTCAGAATAAAAAAAGTTGAAATAATCAGGCACAATAAGCCTTTAACCAGCAATTCCCAGCTTAGAAGGACAGAATCTACCCTATTTTCCCACAAGAGTGTAGACCACAAACCTTATTAATGTAAAATAACTGGCCTGAAGCTCAAGTGCTTAAACCAAAACTAAGACACTTTTAGTATTACAGACACACCAAGCCTTCATCCAGCAATTCCCAGCTTAGAAGGATGTAAACAACCTCTCCTGCTCAAGAGTGTAGACCACAAACTTATATATATTATATGTCTAACTGTGGGTGTCAGTACAATTATGGTTCTACAATTAAAAATTAATTTTTTGAACTTTCATGTCACACATACATGGTTAACCATTGAGCTCTTTAATGTGTATATATAACTAATGAGTGTGTTTGACAAACAAATCCTCAGTGTCAATGAGCACTCTGGACAGTAATAACTAAAAAATAAACATATGCCCAGCCTTCCCTCCACGGTACACGTGAGCCACGGTTCTAAATTTTATTAATGCTATTCCATTCAATTTTTAATAAAAATTAATATAAAGCACTCAATTTTAATAAAAATTAACAATATAAAGATAATTATACATAACAATAACTATGTATAGCAGTGGATATCATATGAATTATATGTGTGACTGAGGGTATACTAATACTTATGTTTCAGTAATAAAAAGATTCTTCTCTGCCATGGGATGTACATCATACTTCAGTGGTAATGTTATACATATAAATATCCCCAAACCCAAAAGTACAGCAGGCCAATTTCTCCTCGCTGTCTCTCTAGGCAAAAAATGGAATTCCCTTCCTCCCTCTCTAAGAACCATCCCAAACTTAGAAAACTTCAAAACTCAGATTACCAAACACCTGGCAACATAATGGAAATACAACTGCCATCATCCAACCTAATCTTCCTTAGTACATCCCCCTGGGTGTTTTCCCTCTCAGGTTCCTAAACCCTCAATAACTCTCCTTCACCTATGCTCCCAGAAGCATTTGCTAAGCTCTCACATCTTTATTAGCTACTTATTTCATATCATTCAACAATGTAAATATTGTATATAGCTTTCCACTACTAATTTCTATTCTGAAATTGTGCATGTATCTTCTCACCTAATATCTGAGTGTGCACACTAAAGAAAATGTATAAACAATAAGTCCACACTCAGTGCTTTTCTGCTGATTATGCATATTTTCAAGGTACTTACTTGTAACTGTTTTCCATATTATGTAAGACTGACATCCTTGTATTTTTGTATCTAATCTGTATTATGTATCTTGGAGCTTTTCTCCCCAGGCCTCCACTGAAAACAGGTCACTCTGACCCAGTGGACTTCCTCGGTAATCAAACTGGAAATAAATAAATAAAAATAAACCAGGACCTTGTCACTTCACACACATACATGGTTAACCAGTCACTCTTTAATGTATTTACATAATTAATGAGCATATCTAACAAATACTTCTTCTGTGGCAGGGAGGAAAAAACATCCATGTGGAAAAATATACATTTTCTATTTTACATAGGTTAGAATCCCACATTGTACAAATTACTTTTATCAGTGTGTAAAGCCACAGAAAAATGTGTCAGATCATTCAGTTTATACCCCCATGCATGTCTTAAATGTCAAGTCACATTACCCTTCCTATTTCATAAACTAATAATCCACAGCTACAAATCATAAACCAAGAAACACACAGACTCTTACCAATAAAGGCTGTCCCTCTTTAAAACTCTTCTGTTATGAAGAGTATGAATAACTCCCCAGGCAAGCTCCAACAACATGTTTTATTAAGCAAAACAACACCATAAAATAAATAGCAGATTGAGCACTTTCATCGCCACTCGGGAGACTTCATCAGAATCATCTGCTGAAAGTAAACCATCCATCTATTATACATTGTCATGAATTATCATTGGTCAGTCAATTAATTAGTTAAATAAAGCAGTAAACTAATAAAATGACGTATATCAGATCAAATATATGCTGCAGTCAAATGCATTAGCAATATTCCATAATAATTACATAATAAATACCACCTTTAAAATATAAAACGGTGTCAACATATATATAAATAGTCATAAATATATTAACAAAATACAACTATAAAGATATATATATATATATATATATATATATATATATATATATATATATATATATATATATATATAAACAAATAGAACAAGACTCTTTAGTTCAGATCAGAATACATTCTGTGTAAGGTATAAACAAAATGTATTATAATACCATACATTAACTATGGGGGAAAAAACATACTCCTGAAGAATACCTATAAATATAAATGTAAATATTATTAAGTATGATAAATGGTTTGTCTTTTGGCTTTTTCCTGGTAAGGGGTCGCCACAGCAGAACTCCGGTCCGCTAATGATTGGCAGTAGATTTTTACAAAACGCCAAGGTGTCAGCTCGACGCCCAACCTTCAACGAAGGCACGCCCATTTATGCACGCATGTCTTTCGAACGCTACCCAACCGCGGGGAGGACATGCAGACTCCACACAGAAGGCACTCCCAAGCCAAGCCGAGAACTGAACGGGAGAACCTCTTGCTGTGAGGTAACAAAGCTACCACTGTACCGCCGCAGCATATATTAAGTATGATAAATATAGTAAATAAATAAGTAGTATTGATTATAAATGTACATTATGTTAATATGATATTAAAATGTTTAAAATGTTAAATGCATGTTAAAAATATTGTATATAAACATTATTACTTTAACATTATATTATAGTTTATATTGGAGGTGTTAGTGTTTTTACTTGCTTTCTTATGGGTTCGATCTTTTGGGGTTAGCTGATAATAATTTTAGGGCAGGGGTGATACAGATATGGTCATTCAAGCCCAAATTATTACATGCATCAAGTCTTAATTGCCAAATAATTTCCCGAAATTCCAGTCAGGTCTCCCAATCACCCCCTCCCTCATTTTGTCTAACTTCCTCCTGTACCCAAAATTTAAAATCAGCTTCCTTACAAGTCAGTAGGTGTCTATATAGGGCATTGTTCTCATTCTTTCTATTAATATCATATGTGTGCTCGTATATACGTAACCTCAGGTTGCGTTCTGTTTTTCCAATATAATATGCCCAGTAAACCTTACAGTATACCAAGTACACCATTCCTTTGGTATAACAACTGAAATAAGCTTTACCCCTAATTTTATAACCAATACTGGGTATATCCAAGTCCTTTGTTCCAGCTATGAAGGGACACTGGGAACACCTACCACACTTAAAAGTTCCAATTTTTTTACATGTCCCCCTCTATAGTCCTCCTTTTCTTCTCCAGTATATTCTTTTAATTAAAATTCCTTTTAAAACTATATCTCAGGGTTTTTTTTAAAACATCCACCTTAGTTGGCATCCTACTGAACATACCTCATGTATTATTTATACATTTTAACCCATCCTATGTCATTGTAATATGTCAATGTCAAATATGGCAATTGAGTTGTAATTTGTTCTGTATTACCCAGAATTTTCTTAGTTCCAATTATTTCCCCACTAGTCAATAATGGTAAATAAATTGTTCCCCATCCTTCCAACACATCTTTTTATGGGCTCAATCATTTTGTTGGGGTATCCCCTTTACCCAAACATATTGTGTATGACCTCAATTTCTTTCATAAAGTCCATTCTGTCCATAATCACTCTTGCTATTCTAACCATTTGCCCCTTAATATTATTTTTAAGATTATATGGGTGATCACTATCATAGTGTAAATATGAGTTAGAATAGCATTCTTTTCTATATAAACTGGACTTATAAATTTTATTTTTATAGTCCTTTTGTAACTTCACATCTAATTAGTGTGTTTTATCCTCCCCTAATTCATAGGTAAAGTGCAAGAACCCAGTACTTTGGTTCAGGTATTCCATGAAATCTGGGATCAAATCCTCTGTTCTGTCCCATAAAATAAATATGTCATCCAAAAATTGGTAGTACCCCAAAATGTGTGTGTAGTAATGAGATATAAAAACAAATTGATGTTCCCAATATAGCATAATAATGTTGGCATATATGGGGGCACAGGTGGACCCCATGGCAACCCCATCTATTTGATGTCATAAATCTCCTTGAAAATAAATGTAGTTGTATTTCAATACTAACTCCATGTTTTCCAAAACAAATTTAAATTAATCAGATGACAAAAAAGAAATTAAACCAGCATTTTTTCAAATCATGTAAAACCTTCATTACGGGGTATCACTGAAAACAAATCCTTTACGTTGATGGTGAGGAAGATAACACTATCTTTATAGCAAGTAGTACCAATTTTATTTAAAAAATCCCATGAATCCACCAGTATGTGTGTGTATTTTGAATAAAACTTTTTAAGTTTTGTATCTATATATATAGCTAGGGGTTGTGTTTTTGATCCCTGTGATGTAACTATTGGTCTCAGGGGTGGATTTTCCACCCCCTTATGTATCTTGGGGATACCAAAAATAGCAGGAATAATGGGCTTCAATACCTTAAGCAATTGATATAAATGTATGTCAATCAATCCCTGCATCAAATTGTCATCCAATATCAAATCTATATGAAATATTAAGTACATTTCTTGGTACCATAGCATATCTATTGTCAATATTTAATATATTCAGCATCTTCATGATGTATTCCCATTGGTCCATCAACACAACTCCCTCCCCCCTATCTGGTTTCATTACCTGGATCTTTTCATTTGTACTTAATTCTGTAAGCAATTTTTTCTCTTCAAGGGATAAATTAGAATTAACTTCCTTCACCCTCCCATATTCCTTTTTAATTAAACTGGTTACACGCATTTCAAAGTTCTGTATGTCCTGGTGTAGGGGTGGGTTATATGTACTTCTCTTCTTTAACCTGGTACCCTGGGTAAAGTCCATATCACCTTTAAATGACTATGCCAGATTTAGTTTCCTTGTAAACAATTTTATGTCAAGTATTAATTCTTCTATGCTGGGTTTTATTACTGGCACAGATGTAAAACCTTTTAAAAATAAAGAAAAATAACTGTCAACAATTAAATTGGTATAATTATAAATTTTAAAATTATTTTGGGTATAAACTGTAACTTTCCTTGTAGTCCCAAAATCAACATTTATATTTTCCTTTTTCTGGATCAATTCCATATTATCCCTAGTGTAACCCCCATTATTGTTTATTAATGTAATTTCCTTGGGAGAAATGAATATTATCTCCTGTGTCCCATTTTCCCATATTGTTGTGGGTTATAATTAATTTATCATACTTAATAATATTTATATTTATAGGTGTTCTTTAGGAGTGTGTTTTTCCCCCATAGTTAAGGTATGGTATTATAACACTTTTTGTTTATACCTTACACCAAATGTATTCTGGTCTGCACTAAAGAGTCATGTTCTATTTATTTATTTATTTATTCATTTATTTATTCATTTATATATGTCTTTATAGTTGTACATTTTTTTCATATATTTATGACTATTTATACATATGTTGACACCAACGTTTTATATTTTAAAGGTGGTTATTATTATGTAATTATTATGGAATATTGCTTATGCATTTGACTGCAGCATATATTTGATATGATATACATCATTTTATTAGTTTACTGCTTTATTTAACTAATTAATTGACTGACTAATGATAGTTCATGACGATGTATAATAGATGGATAGTGTACTTTCAGCAGATGATTCTGATGAAGTCTGCCGAGTGGAGATGAAAGCGTTCAATCTGCTGTTTATTTTATGGTGCTGTTTTGCTTAATAAAACATGTTGTTGGAGCTTGCCTGTGGAGTTATTCATGCTCTTCCTAACAGAAGAGTTTTAAAGAGGGACAGCCTTTATTGGTACCAGCAGAGTCTGTGTGTTTCTTGGTTTGTATTTCATAAACTGTCTTCCTCTCTGTTTGGCGCTGTTGCTGTCTGCTTAACATCACACAAATACAGTTTGCATGGTTTTGTGTATTTGCGTACTGACTATTAATCGCAATATCACAAATTGGTGGGAAAACACTTTAACTGTTCCTGTATGACCTGTGTGAACATGGCAGGAGCTTGGGAGGAAGGTGCCTAATTTAGGGATCAAAGATAGGCTATAAAGGAGTTTAAAATATTAATTGGACTCCTTGAAAAGTGCCACAGTCATAAGCTTTTGTAAAAGGACTATCCCAGGTCTCAATATAAATCAGAGGCTTGGAATAATATAGCCAAGGCTGTCTCCAGTGCAACTGGCATTCCATGCTCTGGAGAGCAATACAGACACCATTACAATGACCTGAAAAGGTGCAAACAGGAACAACTCAACCAGTGACTGGATGAGTTTCAGACTGTTGATATCCCACAGTTGTGTAAGTATACAGATAAAGATACTTTAAATTATATACAAAGCTGGAGATAGCCAAGACTGCTATGCATAATGCTCTTATCTTTTTCTCTCCTCTTTATTTTTCAGCTGTCTAGGAGATTTCAGTGAACATGGAGGTCCATGCTGAATACGTAGACTGAGAGAAGCGAGGGGTATGTATGCAGCACAAATTAATTATTATTTTATTAAAAGTATCACTGTTCAATGCATGGGTAGAAATTTAAACAGGCATATCTTAACTGTAGAATCAAGTATGCATGCTTCATTCTGTACCTCAAAGTAATTGTAGAAGTCAATTGTAATAGTGTATTCAGATGTGGGTTCAAATCCCACAAGTCACAAATAAATAGTAAAATAATTAAAAAATATATTAATTTCAACAAAACTGCTATAATGCCATGTTGTTGATTTAATCTGTATTATTTTAATAGCATGTGTGTAATATATGTATATTGTAAGGATTATTTGGAACAAGTCTCAATCTTATTTTGAATTTTTAAAAAGTATAGTTAACGTAAATGTAAAAATATATTTGTATTGTAGTAATTTATTATATGTGACAAATGATGGTTTTAATTATCTTTTTCTTTTTTTTTCTATTACCCCACCCTTTATCTCTCTTTTTTATTTTAGATGTGTGATTAAAACGTCATAATTTTCTGATAACTGACAAAATGATTTCCAACGCAGGAAGGTAGGCCAACCATTACGGCTCAGCCTACCACCCCTGTAACAGCACATCTGGGATGCAACCTGACAGTTCTGCTTCTGCAGCCCCTGCACTACCTGGGCCTTCAACATCAGGTAGCATTACCCCAGCAGCTGGTGCAGTGGTACCTTCTGGGATTATTCATGGAGGTAGAGATTTTGTCACCCACCAGGAATTGCCAGGCATGGTGCATAAGGTCATAGAACGTACCACTGGTGAATGCCTTAGCTGGATGGAGAAGATGCTCATTGGAATACTGAGAAAAAAAAGCACTCCAACAGGAAGCTGAGGAAGGGGACTGTGATGAAGGTTCTGAGGGTGAGGACTAGATTCTCACTGTCCCCATTCTTGATGGGCATGGGCTTCCAATGTCCCCTCCTTATCCCCAATCATGGTGCTCCCCAACCTTTTATATTCCTCACCATCCCTCTCTCTGTCTTGTTCTGTTTGCCTGCACCCACTTCCTCACCTACCATACTTACCTGACCCTGACATACCTATGTCTCTTCTCCAATGTTCCTTTCTTACTGAAATAAAATCAAAAAATTGGGAACCTGTCCCACAAAAAAAATGTTATCCCATGCATAGTTCTCCACTTCTCACATATTTCTTCTTGACACTCTTAATTTAGTCCAATTGGCTATACAACATGATTGGGTTGTTGTCACCCATCTGTGTTGTGGTGGCAGTCCAGATTCATCCAATTTACTATACATCTTCATATCACACTGTTGAAGAAGTGGATATCTATGGTTCTTTCCTAATTTCCTCCTGCAGATTCCTATAATCCTTCCCATTTGTTCTTCCCCCCGCTTGCCAGCCATTTCACCACTTCCCTATCTATCCCATTTTCACAGCTTTAATCTGTTCAAAAAATAGAATCACACATAGCATACATAAATAATAAATTCCTACTAAAGGCCTTCATGTTTTGCCCTTTGCATTTGCACAGAGTTTGTCTATGAATGACTCTTCATGTCTTATGTCATAGTGCAGTTAGTGCAATGCTGCTTAAACTCGCTGCACTAAAGAAACACACAGTAAAGTTAAAGTAAAGGCACTACTATTAAAATTTTACTCTAACATTTATTTAGACTGATGAATGTATAAAAATGAAAATCCATATGTGTACTGTTGACATAAATCAATTGACTGATGTTCATCTTTATGCAGTATTTCACTGTAGTCTCTGCCTCTCACATTTGCAAAAATTATCACATTTACCTATGTAATGCCATCCTGAAAATATGTGTAAAAACTTTTTATTGAGCTAGATTCAAACCCTCTCTCATTTTCTTCAAAATCTGAACTCCCAGCTCTTACACCTGTTGCCACAGGGAAAGATAAGCAGCAGGTGTTTTTTTACACTCAGTACTGTCCAATGTGCTGCCTGATGCTCCACACCATTTAGTGTGTTTGTGCAAAGGAAGGTGAATCAACAGAAATACTACTTTCCCATTTAAGCAGAGAACTGCATTTGCATATCGCTTAACTCCACACAAACGAGGAAGGCAATAGCAACAGTCCACAAAGTTACAAATGTTATGACACGTCATTGCCAATCTAAACTACACTATGAACACCATAGTATCTGTCAGTGAGTTCTACTCTAGCATATATGTATAAGTAATTCCCACATTCAAGTTGTATTCATTAAATTTGAATCTCGCATGCACAAACACTTTGTCATCAATAACATAAACCAGTTGCTTGGTGGTGCAAGATGGAAAGAGCTGATTGGCATGTATTACTATGTTTGCTGCACAGCTAGTCCACATGTTATACAGATGGGAACAAAATAGGTGTCGGTTAACTTACTACAACATCCACATTATGTGTGTGCACATAGTCAGAAGAGCATGAGTTTGTATCCTATTGTCAGCAATCCAGTTCCATGGAGAACAAATATTAAGACAGTCGTACAGGCTTGCACATCAGTTTCATACAGGCCTCCCAACATCTTCTCCCAAACATACAACAATGATGTTATCTACTATAAATTGTCCAGCAACAGTGTAAAAGTCAGACTTGTGTTCTGGAATTTGCATTAAGTACTGTGTTCTCTAGGTTGTGTAACTAGTTAGGTAGGTGTTTTTATTGCACTGCAATCAACTGGTCTGTGTGTGTAGTCAGAAGAGCATGAATCTGCATCCTACTTTCAGCAATCCAGTCCCATGGAGAACAAATATGTTGTTAGTCATTCATGCCTACACATCCATTTTATACAGGCCTCGCAACATCTTCTCCAAAACATGCAATGATGATGTCATCATCTATAATTTGTCCAGCAACAATGTAAAAGTCAGACTTGTGCCATGGCACTTGTGTTAGGTACTTTGTTTTGTAGCTTGCGTTACTAGTTAGGTAGGGATCTAATCTCACTGCAGCCAGTTGGTGTGTGTGTGTGTGTGTGTGTGTGTGTGTGTGTGTGTGTGTGTGTGTGTGTGTGTGTGTGTGTGTGTGAGTGTGTGAGTGTGTGTGTTCAGTTAGTTCACATTCTAGAGACCATTTTAGAACAGCATATGAGACACTCCTACTACCATTTTATTCTCACCAGATACTGCTGATGCCATCAGCTATAAAGTGTCTGAAATTATGAAAGTCAGACTTGTGCTGTGGTGCTTTCATTAAGTACTGTGTTCTGTAGATAGGTAGGGGTTCTAGTCTCACTATGGTTTGTGTTTGTGTTGCATTAGTTCACATTATAGAGACCACTTTAGAACAGCATGTGAGACATTCCTACTATCATCTTCTTCTCACCAGACACTGCTGATGTCATCAGCTATAAAGTGTTGTCTGACACTAAGAAATCCAGACGTGCTGTGGTGCATGGGTTAAGTACAGTGTTTTGTAGATAGGTAGGTGATCTAATCCCACTGCAGTCAACTGGTGTGTGTTCTTTCAAGAATCAGTCTGGTGACAATTTTAGAATGGCATGTGAGTCCACAACCACGGACACTCCTCTAAACATCTTCTTGTTAACATACCTTGATAAGTTCATCCTCTATAAAGGGAACTCTGACACGTTTAAGTCAAACTTGTGCTGCATCTCTAACATTAAGTACTGTGTTATCCAGCTTCTGCAACTAGATAGTTAGGGATTCTAATCTCACAGCAGGCAATCTGAGTGTGTATTCATTCAAATATTTTTCAGTTATACACCAGGATGTGACTCCAGGTCAGACACTCCTCACAGCATCTTGTTCTCAGCATACAGAGATGCTATCATACTCTGTAAAGTGCACCTTGACAGTGTTAAAGTCAGACATATGTGGTGGGGCTAGTGTTACATTACATGACATTCATCTGCTATACCTACACAGGCTTAATATTGAAATCAGACCCAGTCTACTGTTGTGTATGTGGTGGTGTTACACTATGGTCATTGCATGATCCTTTGAATCTCTTTTCATTTTGCTACCACTTAGGAGATCCTTTAACACAGCCCCATGAATCCAACACCCCTTTTTCCCCTCTGGAAACATGATATGCTTTCTGCATAGGACTGGATGATGTCCTCATCTCAGGATGCATACACACATCACAAAGCAGAGTACTTCCATGTACCTCTGCAAGCCATCTCCAGACTACTGGATGTGTGATTGCTAATTCTGCCATGGTATGGTGTACATGTCAAATATGGACAGAGGCAGTATGTAATGCATACTTCTCAACCTCTTAGATGAAGACAGCTGGACAAAAAGATAAATAATGGGGGAACAAAGGCCCAAAAATAGGGAAATTTTTCAAATATTCTCTTACAAACTTTAAAAGGTGATAGAATAACATATTTTACTTAGCATGAATTTTCTTAAGGGTATGACATCTGAAACTCAAATGACTGTCATTATTTTCTGACTTCAACCCTAAATGATTAACCAATGATTTCCCAAAAAAACACAATTTTATGAGAAACAGACCAACAATTCGAGGCAAAAATCTGGACTTTCTGCAAATATCTGTACAGCTGAGAGGTATGATATAATGCAATCACCAAATACACACATATGTATATAGACTTTTCACTGGAAATAGCTTCTGTTGCTTACTTTAAACTAGCCTGAACTGTTTTTTTACTGATTACTGCATTTATTTTAAAATCTGCACTTAAAGTTACATTTAGTCGAATTTAATCGAAAGTTTGCTTATTTGTTTGTTTAATTTAACTGTGGAGGCTGCCCACTAAAGTGTGCTAGCCTGTGTAACTAATTTATCACTGTCTCTGCATTTTCTGTGTGTTTCTACAAAAACAAAAAATAAAAAATAATCCTTGTTTTCCCGCCTTTCTCGACTAGTTTAGACCAGTATACAGGCATTGCTGTATTCTGGGCTGTGGTGTAGTTCCTGTGTTGTCCATTACCTTACTTGGATAGAAGGATGTTTCTTTGCTCACCAGTGGGAGTGGGGAGCCTTGAGCAGCCTACCTGTCCTTGGGGGAAGTGACCTCAGCACAAGAAGCTGTAGTAATTGGTTGTTTGGGACCATACCTAGCTCTTTTGTAGTTCACTGCTTAAAATCCACCTCTGTGCGTTTTTATCTGGCGATACTGCTCAGTCAAGCTCCAGGTGGGTTTACAGAGTGGTCCTAGCAGCAAGGAACTCGAAAAAGCGACTACCTTCTGGATTTAAGTATTTTTGCTTTTTTTTCACTGGAAATAGCTTCTGTTGCTTACTTTAAACTAGCCTGAACTGTTTTTTTTACTGATTACTGCATTTATTTTAAAATCTGCACTTAAAGTTACATTTAGTCGAATTTAATTGAAAGTTTGCTTGTTTGTTTGTTTAATTTAACTGTGGAGGCTGCCCACTAAAGTGTGCTAGCCTGTGTAACTAATTTATCACTGTCTCTGCATTTTCTGTGTGTTTCTACAAAAAAAACAAAAAAACAAAAAACTAATCCTTGTTTTCCCGCCTTTCTCAACTAGTTTAGACCAGTATACAGGCATTGCTGTATTCTGGGCTGTGGTGTAATTCCTGTGTTGTCCATTACCTTACTTGGATAGAAGGCAGTTTCTTTGCTTACCAGTGGGAGTGGGGAGCCTTGAGCAGCCTACCTGTCCTTGGGGGAAGTGACCTCAGCACAAGAAGCTGTAGTAATTGGTTGTTTGGGACCATTCCTAGCTCTTTGCACGGCTTTGCGCAGTTGTGCGCATAGCACAGCGCCGGTTAAACAAGGTTAAACTTGGTTAAACAAGGTTAAACTTTTTCTGGCTCCGTCAAGTCTGCTCTTCAATTTTTCCCTTAGAACTGTTCTACTTGCAATCTAAACAGCCTATACTCTATCTGTAAAGGTCAGCATTTGCTCCTAAAGCATTTTTTTACACAGGTAAAGCACTCTTAAACAAAAGAAAGTACTTCATTCACCTAAATTCTGTTGAGTACCCATTTCCCTATAGGTCCTTTCTGACTCAGTTACACAGCAATCTTTTTCACTATTTCTAGCATGTCGAAGGGACAGTTGCTGGCGTCCTCTCCTGTTCAGCTGTTGAATCTGGGAATCTTGAGGCAATGTTACAATTGCCTCATGTACACAGACAACCCTCTCCTCCTCCCAACAAATACAAATATATGCGAGAGATGCAACTATATAGCCAAACTGGAGGTTGAGCTCTCTCAACTCAGTACTGGCAAGACCAGTCAGGAGGAGAAGGTAACCACGCACACCACAAACCCAGTCTCACATAGAACTATCACAACTGCAAACCAAACACATAAACACACAAAAACATACTCGGAGGCGCTGATTAAAAATCTACCAAAACAACAGAAGCCTCCAAAGCAGACACCCAAGCAACCACCACCTCAAGACATAGCACATGCAACACATAGTTCACAAAGTCAGTGTGCTAAACATTCACAGCCCTTAAGGCCAAACAACATGCCAGACACACTTGTAATAGGTGACTCCATAGTCAGACACACTGACATCCCGCTCACCAGACTGAACAAGGAAAAGGTCACAGTAAGCTGCCTGTCGGGAGCTACAATCCGCCACATAACACAAGCACTCAGGTCACTCCACAGCAAGTACAAATATGATTCAGTCATTGTACATGCCGGTGTGAACGACCTGAGACGTACCTCCCTGGACTACATGAAAAGAGACATAGAGGAGCTCTCTGATTATGTAACCCACGCCGGTATGACCCTGACCCTGAGCAGCATCTTACCCTCACCAAGAATGATGCCACAGTACAAAGACAAAATGATCAGTTTTAACAATTGGCTTAATTACTGGTGTCATTCTAAGGGGATCCAATGTCTGTCTGCTTGGGATGACATGTTTGACAAGCCACGCTGCTTCGCAAGGGATGGCTTGCACCTGTCACCCCTGGGCTTCCAGATATTGGCCAAGGCTCTTGCCACCCCCATAGTGCCTTTTTTAGGCAAGGCTCAAATGGCAAACCTACCTCCCTAGAAAACACAAGTGGAAAAAAACTAAGGGTAATGCTGCTCAATGCCAGAAGTCTAAACCTCAAGATGCATGCCCTCGAAGCCCTCCTCAGTATGGAGAACATCGATGTCTGTGCAGTGACTGAAACGTGGTTCAAGGCTCCTGAGAGCACCCCAGCACTATCAGGTTTTACCTCATATCATGCTTTCCGGCCCCAAAACTTGGACCGAACCACAAAAGGAGGGGGAGTATCCATTTTCATCAAAGATACCCACACCTCCAGGTTAGTGGCAATGCACGAAGCATCGGAGACTATCCAGGTGCAACTAACCATAGGCAAAACTGCCTTACAGTTTGTAGCATGCTACAGACCACCCTCTCAAACTCAGGAACCCCATACAGCCTTCCTGAAGACACTGGAGAGTATAAATGTCTCTCCAAATACCATAATTTTGGGAGACTTCAACTACCCAAACATAGACTGGAAACATTACTCAAGCCCCAACACCCTAGCCCAAAGGTTCCTGGAATTCATAAACTCAAATGCAATGGAACAACTAGTCGCCATTCCCCCAAGAGGAGACAATATACTAGACCTGATCATCACAAACATGGGGACAAAATGCTCCACACCGCAAGTATATCCCTCTTTGGTAAGATCAGACCATAAATTAATCTCACTGGAAATCCACATCCCGCCCCCACCCCCTGCACAAAAGACCACAGTGAAGAACTTCTCAAAAGCAAACTTCACACTTCTTAAGACTGAAGTGGTATCCTTCAAGGCCCCTGAGCCAGTGGAAACCACAACCCACACTGCTGAATCCTTTGCAAATGCCTTCTATGGGCACCTTCAAGAATGCATGGATCATGCAATCCCAAATAAAACCAAGAACCATTCCCCCAAAGGCAGGCGCCCGGTCTGGTGGGCCCCAGCCATAAACAAACTTTACAACAGGAGGAGGAAGCTACTACATGACAGAGCAAAATCCCTAAAAGGGAAGGCATCTCTGATCAGTACTAGCAAAAAACTACGATCACTCATAAAATCATCCAAGGCCAACTTTGAGAGAAAAATCGCAAAAGACACAAAAGACAATCACAAGGCCTTCTTTAGCTATGTTAGAAACCTGGGTGGAAACTCCCAGATATGCTCAGAGTTAGTCCAAAATGACACAAAATACACTGAACCCACTGACATTGCCAACATTCTGGCAGACAGGTTCAGTGCAAATTTCTCCTCCCCCTCGCCCCCAAAAGGAGAAATAACTATCCCAGCAGAGTGTAGCCTCCCTAACATCTCAGATGCCCAGGTGAGAGCCGCCCTCTCTAAAGCTAAAAACACAGCATCAATGGGACCGGATGGTGTCCCGGGCTGTGTGCTACATGAACTCCAAGAGGAACTAAACCCACACATAAGGCTGCTGTTTAATCTTAGCCTTACTACAGGATACGTACCCAAAGAGTGGCGTACGGCAACAGTGGTCCCACTTCACAAAGGAGGTGCTTCTATGGACACTGGAAATTACCGCCCCATAAGCTTGACGAGCCTGGTCTGCAAAGCTATGGAGAGGATCATTATGTAACTCATAAACAAAGACATTGGGGACCTACAGACATTGGATCCTATCCAATTTGGCTTTGTCAAGGGCAGATCCTGCCTTTTGAACTTGGTCGACTTTTTTGAAACAGTCACTAAGGCCATTGATGAGGGTAAGGCAGTTCACACAGCCTACCTTGACCTTGCAAAAGCCTTTGACACAATACCCCACTCAGGCATCATAGACAAACTTACCAGCTTAAATGTAAACCCATATGTCACAAGATGGGTTGCAAACTGGCTCAAGGACAGAACCCACAGGGTCAGAGTTGCTGGAGCTATGTCAGACTCTAAGCCAGTCATAAGCGGTGTCCCACAGGGCTCAGTCCTGGGACCCCTCTTGTTCGGCATTTATTTTTCCGAGGTATAGGCAAACATAGGAGGATTGTGGCTGACAAAGTTCACAGATGACTGCAAACTGGGAGCCATAATTGATACTCCAGCGGACACAAACATCCTTCAGAGAGGCCTCATAGAAACGGATAATTGGTGCCAGAGCCATGGCCTTAAGCTGAACGCCAAAAAATGCATAGTCATACCCTTTGGGAAAAACAAGGTACCGACAAATTACCACATAGGTGGTAATCCATTAAGTACGGAAGAGGTAATCAGGGACCTAGGGACCCAGGTTGACAGTAACCTCTCATTTGACACTCACATTGCCAAAGTGGTTAGGAAGACCTTCTATATTGCCCACCTTATCATGAAGGGTTTCACATCTAGATCAAGAGAGGTCATTGTGCCCCTGTACTCTTCTCTTATCAGGCCAATGATTGAGTACAATGCCCCATTCGGGATGTATCACACCCGACACCTGCAGCAGTTGGAAAGACCCCAAAAGTTCCTCACCAAGAGGATAAAGGGTCTTAAACATATGTCATATGCTGCCCGACTGAAAAAACTCCAGCTCTATTCAGTCGCATACCGCCTACTCAGAGGTGATCTGTGCCTGACGTACAAGGCCATGTCCAATCCGGAATTAATGGACATGCTCCACCTCAGAAAATCCAAATCCATCAGAGCCACGAGAACAAGAGACTTAAACCTCAACACAGAAATAAATAGGACGTGCTGGAGGGACAGATTCATAACCCAGAGGCTCCCTACACTCTGGAACAGAATCCCAGTCCATGTTAGGCAGAGCCCCTCACTGACTCTATTCAAGAGAAATCTCGACGAGTGGATGGGAGATTGTAGGTTTACCCTGGGGGTCATCTCTGTGTCACTACTAGACAGAGGCACAGTAAACTAAACCCTAAAAGGGCGTAGTATTCTCATCCTAAGGGGTGGTGAAAGCCACACACACTCTGGCTAGGCTAATAAATGCCCTAGGGCAGATAGCCTAGTACGAACCTATGAACCTATGACTTACTATCTTCCATAATATAGCTTTAGAGATTTTTCTTTAGATGGTATAATAATGTCTATGATTTTATGTGATATTGGCCATTAGCCTAGTAATGTCCTATGACCCTATGAACATGTCACATGTTAATGTTGCTGTCATCCACATATGCTATGTTGAGGTGTAGATGTACAGTAGCTCTACAAGAGGGTGTTACAATCTGTGATGTGAGGTAATGCATTGATGGGCATTGCTGCCATTTGATGACATGTTCTTTCCATAACAGCTATAGTAATATACCTCCTGAGAACTGCTGACATGGGATGATACTATGTATATTGTTTGCTTAGTAAGGTATGTACTTTTGTAGTGCAACAGATCAACATTCTACACAGTTCTCATTTAACCATCACAGTGACACTTGCAGTATGGTACATGTGTGCATGTGTATACATACCATCATTAAATGTTCCATGACATACATCAATATACACTGATTACATGGACACATAAGTCTTGTGTCATCCACATGTTGTAATGCAGTGATATACACAAACATACCACACATTTTGATTCTATTGTGACCTTGTGTAATTCATTCTATGTGCAATTGTATTGCTATTCGCAAGGATTACTGAGGTTGTCCTCAGCAGCATTGTGTGACTATCAGCATTTGTGTCAGTAATTGTTCTGCATGAGCCACATCACCTGATTTGTAATGTGTCCATGTATGATATCAGGTTGCTCAAACACAGCTTTCCAATGAAAAATATATACAAAATATCCAAACGGACAAACCTCTGCAGCCAAAAAGAGTAAAATAAATCCACCGGAGACTGCGTAAATATCAAAGATTTAATAGCATCCACAATGAAAGTGTATCCACAAACTGAATAGGTTGAGCGCTTTCACTCGACAAGCGAGTTTCATCAGAACACTTGCTAATTGCACCAGTAATTAATTTATACAAAAATTTGGCGCCAAAAATTTCCTGACGTTAAAAACAGAAGCTTTAAAATATATATGTTATAAAAACTAATACAATATAAAATATAATGTAAGACTGCTGTATATTCAATATTTAAATGCTTGCTAGTGTTTATTGGAGTGTTTAACTGTTCAACATTACATTATTTTTAGAATTTCTTGAGTATATTAATTCTAGTAGTGAATACTTAAAATTCACATCAGAGTACAATGCAACAGGGGTGCCGTATTTAGACACTCTTGTCAGTGTTGAAAATGGGGGTTTAAAATCTAGAATTTATAGAAAACCCACCTTTACTAATTCTTATTTGGATTATAGGAGCTTCCACCCTACTAATGTAAAAAGAAGCATTTACAAAGGCCAGTGCATTAGGGCCATAAGAATGACATCAGATTTAGCTGACACCATTTGTGAAATTGAATTTATAACTTCTTTATTTTTGGAAAGAGGTTATGACTTAGAAATTATGAAGGATATTTCCGATTATGTTTTGAGCAAAAGAGGAGATATATATATGCCCTTACTGGGGACTACCAACAACACCCCTACAACTATAGATATCCCAAGTCAGTCAAATATACACATTAGTATATTAGAGTATGATTCTAATGAGGCAGACGTGACAGGGGATATAAATAAAAATAAATATAAAAGGAAAATTAACTATAGTAAGGCTTGCATTATAGAATATGGGCCATACAGTCATATTATTAAGAATATTTTATATAATAACTGGCATCTCTTAATGGATGAAGAAGAAGTAGCGGACAAAGTAGGTACAGTTCCATGTTTTATTAACAAAATGGGCAAGAACATTAAATGTTTGCTTGAGCGAAATATTACAAGAAATGCAGATGCAGAAACAGCACATACTAACAGATGCGGTTTCTGTAAACAATGTCCTCATATATATGATAGTAACCCCATTTTATTATTAAATTACAATAGAAATAGAATATTAGCATTAAAAGGGAACTGCAGGACTAAAATGGTAGTGTATATAGCTCTGTGCTCAGCCTGTCCCTCTTTTTATATAGGGAAGACTGAGAGGGAGTTTAGGCAAAGAATTTATTCTCATCTGTATTGTATAAAAAGGAAGGACACTAAGAATGCCTTGGCAAGGCATATAATTGATATGGGTGAGGAACATAAATTCAAGTTTGCCATCATAGATGTCATTAAGAGTAATCCCAGAGGAGGAAATAGCAAAAATTATTTAGCATGGAGAGAACTTTATTGGCAGATATTAACTAATGCCAATACAGATCCTGGAATCAATGACTTCATGTCGATAAAACCATTGTTATTGTTGAACAGTTAAACACTCCAATAAACACTAGCAAGCATTTAAATATTGAATATACAGCAGTCTTACATTATATTTTATATTGTATTAGTTTTTATAACATATATATTTTAAAGCTTCTGTTTTTAACGTCAGGAAATTTTTGGCGCCAAATTTTTGTATAAATTAATTACTGGTGCAATTAGCAAGTGTTCTGATGAAACTCGCTTGTCGAGTAAAAGCGCTCAACCTATTCAGTTTGTGGATACACTTTCATTGTGGATGCTATTAAATCTTTGATATTTACGCAGTCTCCGGTGGATTTATTTTACTCTTTTTGGCTGCAGAGGTTTGTCCGTTTGGATATTTTGTGTGCTTTTGGAGGTAGAACCAAACGGTCACTTTTGTAATGAAAAATATATAGGCATATGTTGTTGTGCAATTGATGTAATTACATGACATTGGCAGAGTTGTATGACTATGGAACACTAATGCATGGCATGTGAAGCATAACTAAGGTTGTGTTCGGTGGTGTTGTCACAAATCATTTTTTTTAATTAATTGTAAAATGATAAAGGGAATACACAACTAAGCACAGAGTTGTTTGTGGATGCCACCAGACAAACTCACCCAGAGAAAGTAAACAATCTGTTACCTGACAGTTTAGATCAAACTTAACCCCCCACCCCAACTGGCCATCAGCCAAAGTATACATGCAAACATTTCTCAGGTTTATTTTCTCAGGACAGCACCTCAGCTGTGCACTCTCTAAAGCTAGAAATACAGAATCAGTAGGCCCTGACAGCAGACCAGATTGTCTATATAATAACTTAAAACCTGACGTGACAGACCCATTTGGATCCCTACTTAAACACAACCTCCAGACAGCCCATGTTCTGTCAGAAGGGTGTACAGCAACAGTTATCTGTCTGAACAAGGGGGGACCATCCCCTGATGCATGGAATTATAGACCCATAATTCTGAATATCTTTACCTGTGAGGCAGACCAAAGACTCATCGTGGACCTTATCAAAAAGGACACAGGTAATCTTCAGACTGTGTGCCCAACCTATTTTTGATTCATTAAGGGTACATTATAACTGTTAAATCTGGATGATGTCTTCAAGAAGGTCACCAAGGGCATACATGAGGAAAAGACTGTCATCCCACATAACTTGACCTGGCCAAGGCATTTGAACCAAATCCACTCTCAACTATTACAGAAAAACTTTCTCAAGTGGACATAAACACTACACCACAAAGTGTGTAGACAAATGGCTCACAGACAGGACACAATAATGGAAAAGTGTGTGAAGTTACCTATAGCAAGACTCCAGTAACCAGGCCCATACCTCAGGATTCTGTACTAGGCCATTTCCTGTTCAGTATTTCAGAAGTCAAGACAAACTTAGGCATCCTTTGTCTAACCATCTTTGTGGACGACTGCAAATTGTGGACAATTATTGAATCCCAGAATACTATTGATATACTGCAGAAAGTATTACCAAACACAAATGATTGCTGCCAGAGCCATGGAGACACACTAGACGAGCAAAAAAGAATAATTAGTCCCTTTTTGATAGAAAATACACAAGCTAATTGCACTATAGACAGCACACCCCTAAGAGCATACCAAGTGGTAAGTCACCTGGGTACACAGAACCAGCAGAACTTCTACCAGCATATGAATGCAGTGGTAACCACTCTCTTGTATGTAGCACAACCTCTGAGTATGGGCAGGTTGTCAACATTAAAGGACATTAAAGTACCATTGTTTTCAGCCCTCATCATACCAATAATAGTAACTTTTTGCATGTACCTTAGCACTCATCTTCCAAAGAAGATTTACTCAAGTATACCATGTTTGTCACAGTGAGCTTCCACACATCTTCTCAATCATACATAAGCATTCTTTGTGATGTGTAACCATTAGGGGTTGACAGTGCAGGACTCCCTTCAAAGTGTTATACAGGATGCATGTGTGATATGTCTTCCTGTGATGCAGCCTGTAAATACACAGCTCATTGACAACATTGATGGCATGGGTTACATTCTTGCAAGTGTGGATTGTGACATGTGTCTCAGGCAAACTTCCCAACTAGACAGGATTGCTCATAATTTAAACTACAGGTGTAACACTGCCCCTCCTAACACCTCCCAAAAGTGGTCATTTTTGAAGAAGGTGTGCTTGATTCCCCTTCTAGATTACTGACAAATCATTACACTGGTACAAGTGTGTTTATGCAGAATATATTCAAGCAACTCATTTTACACATCTTCACAATACGTACATATCTCCTATTGTATATACTGTATCGAACTCCTCTCCTATAACCTGTGCTGAGCTATGCAGCAGTGTTTTACAGTGCTATGTATAAACACAGGCACTACAGTTGTAATTTTTCATATAAAACTTGGAAAGGCAGTGCAACAAAGCCACTTGGCTTGGGATCCAAAGTCTACTACTCAGGAGGAGGGCAGGCTAGTAATGGTGTGCGGATTATACTGAGGGAGAGGCTTCAGAAGACAGTGAGGGATGTTCTCAGAATAAGTGATAATCTTATGGCAACCAGTCTCCAGCCAAATGATAGGGCAGTATTCAAAATCTCAGTCTATGCCCCACAGCAGGGCTGTGATAGTGAGGAAAAGAATGCATTCATGCAGCAGTTGCAGGACCCACTAGATAAAGCAGGACAGCATGAATTGGTGTTGATTATGGTTGACCTGAGCACACATACCGGGACAGACAGAAGAGGAAATGCCTGGGTCCACATGGGGGAGGCAACAGGAATGAAGAAGGAGAGGCCATTCTAGACTTCTGTCTGCAAATGACTTGATAGTAGCCAACAGATGGTTGAAAAAGAGAGACAGTCACAAGATCACATACAAGAGTGGCCAACATGCAACTCAGGTCGACTTCCTCCTACTATGGAAAGGGCACAGAAGTAGAATCAGAGAGTGAAAAGTCATCCCCAGTGGAAACAAATCTGCCCACAGCATAAACTACTGGTTGCCGCAATCAGCTGCAAGCAGTGATCAGGGAAGTCTCTAAGGTCAACAGAGGCAAGGCTGAAGAACTGGAAGTTGAGTGGAGAGAAAGCACAACAGTTCAAGGAATTACTCAGGGCTCGAGCACCTCAAGAAGAAGAGGAAAATAGGTGGAGTTGAAGAAGAATGGCAGCACCTAAAAACAGCATGTGTGAGGACTACAGAAAAGGTATGTGGCCGAGCCAGGTATGGAAATAAGGTACATAAGGAAAGCTGGTGGTGTAATTCAGAAGTCCAGGAAGTCATCAAAAGAAAGAAAGACTGCAGGAAAACATGGGAGATAGAAAAGACTGACTGGGATAGAAAGGAATACTGGTTGGCTAACAAAGTGGCTAAGAAAGGAGTTGCAACAGCAAAGAACATGGCATGAGAGGCACACTACCAATATCTGGAAAGTGACTCAGTAGGTTGCACAAATAAACTACATCAGACTGCAATGCAAAGACAGAAAGATAAAGAAGATAGACATCCTTCATACTGGATGCCAGCAACAACCTGCTCATTTGTCCACAGGACATCAAAACAGATGGAAGAAGCACTTCCATCAGCTTCTGAATGAAGAAAACCTCACAGAAGCTGTACTTCCCCAAACACAGCCTACAGTGAGGGAAGAGGAGGAGCCCACCATAGAAAAAGAAAATGAAGTTAGGAAAGGCAACAGTTCAGATGAGGTCACCGTAGAGATGATAAAGATGCTGGTTGAGATAGGAGAGAAATGGTTTCTGAGGGCACTCAGAGCAGTGTGGAGAGAAAGGCATATCCCAGATGACAGGAGGATAAGCATACTAGTTCCAGTGTTCAAGAACAAAGGGGACATTCACAACTGTGGATTGTACAAAGTTATCCAACTCCTGTCACATTACATGAAAGTTCTGGAGAGGGTGATTGATAAATGAATACACAGAGTAGTAGAAAGTAAATGGGAGATGAGCAGTTCGGATTCGGATCAGGATGCAGCACAACTGACCCGATATTTGCAGAGAGACAGATAGTTGAGAAGAAGCTAGGGTGAGGAAAGTGTCCAACTAGGCATTCCTAGAGTTGGAGAAAACATATGACAAGGTCCCAAGAAAGCTGATTTGGGTAGTCCTGCTGTGGTCCAAAGTCCCAGAAACACTGGTAGAATTAGTGCAACCTATGTAAAGGACCCAGTGACTAAAGTGCAAATAGTATTCAGTCTCACAGAGGGGTTCACAGTTGGAGTGAGTATGCATCAGGGTTCAGCTCTGAGCCATTGCCTTTCATACTGGTGATGGACTACATTAGCAAAGAGATCTGAGGGGACAGATCAACAAAATTGCTGTATGCAGATGATGTAGCACTATAGGCAGACTCTGAGCAAGAACTAAAGCAAAGGATAGGTAAATGGAATGCAAAACTGAAGGTAAATGGGATGAAAATGACTACAAATAAGACAGTTGCAATGGCAACATAAGGGGAAAATGAGAAGAAGCTGAGAATTGAAATAGAAGGGAAAATAGCAGAACAAGTTAACTGCTTCAAGTATGTGAGTGGGGTGGTTGAGGAGAATGTAAGTCTGAATGAGGAGGTCAGAGTTAGAATCAGAGGGTCTGCAGCCAACTGGCACAGAGTGTCAGGTGTAGTATATGACAGAAGAATGTTCAAGAAGCTGAAAGGTTAGCTGAGCAAAACAGTGATTTGACCAGTACTACTATATGGTACAGTCACTTGGGCAGTAAAAACAGAGCAGATGAGGAAGTAGAGGAAATGAGGGCATCCAGCAAAGAGGTGGATGGATTGGGTCAGACAAGACCTGTGACAGTAAGTGTCGAAAAAGGCAGGAGAGTGACATTGAGTACAGAGAGATGGCAACAGCTGACGTGACACCTTGACCCATGTAGAAAATGGGAAAAAAGTGTTTGATGATGATGTTGATGGTTCATAGTTTAGTACTAAGAAAACCGCCCTTGCGAGCCATTTTAAGCCTAGCCACTTATCCCTTGTGAGACTCAAACCCTGCACCTTGTGTTTGTAAGGCAAACACCTTAGCCATTAAGCCACCTTCCCACTTTAACAACTGGCTTAGTTACTGATGTCATTCTAAGCAGGTCCAATATGTGTCAGCTTGGGAGGTCATGATCGACAAGCCATGGTTTTGTCATGGAAGTTTTGGACCTAGGCATTTTTGGATATTGGCAAAAACATTATCAACCCATATAGTGCCTTTCTTAGGCAATGCCAATGTGATAAACCTTCCACCACAGTAAATTCCATGCAAGATAAACTAAAGGTATTATTACTCAGTTTTAGCATGTCAACAAGAAGCTCCTCTCCCTAGCAGTGATCCTCACATTGGAGAGTGCTGACATCTGTGCAGTTACTGAGACATGATTTAAAGCCATAGAAGGCACCCCTGCAGTTTAGACCAGCTTCTACACAAGAAGGTGCAAGAGGAGGAGGTGTATCAATCTACATAAAAAGTAAATACACTGCAAGTTTGGTTGAACAATATGACATGCTTCAGCTACCCCTTAACCTTAAGTAAAGTCCAATACCATATCCTTACTAGCTTTCAGTTCCTGTCTATGACCCAGGATAACCATACCACATGTTTGTACTGTAGTCACTCACCATCCCTCCTAACACCATACTGATGGGTGATTTCAACTATCCCACCACATACTGGAATATATATATACACAACCACTATTATACAGGCCCAAAGATTCATGGATTAATTTTGTTAATGCAAGCACACTGGAACAGCTATTCACCATACCTACTAAGGGTGCAAATATTCTTGGATCTGATACTCAAAATATGAGGGAACATTGCACCAACCCATGTAATGTCCTCAGAGGTCAGATCAGATCACAAAGCAGTCACCCTTAAAATAAATATAAATGCTGAACTCCCAGCAACCCCCCAAACCTTTAAGAACTTTTTCAAGGTTGACTACCTAATATTAAGTGATGGTATAGCTAAATTACAATCCTCCACCCAAACTCAGAGAATACGGAGATCTATGCAGAAGTGTTTATGGAAACCCTCTACAGGTATTGAAATAACTGCATAGAAACAGCAGTACCAAACTGAAATAAACTTTGTGCAAAGTCCAAAAACAAGCCCCCACCCGCAGTATAAATATGTTGTACAATGAAAGAAAGAAAATCCTGTCCAAATATAGGAAGGTGTATTCCCAAAATAGAAATCACTCCCTCATCAATCTCAACAAGCAATTCAATGGATAAATCAAGTCCACCAAAGCCAATTTCGAGGTATAAATAGCCTCAGAGGCTAAGGATAATCATAAGGCATTTCTCAGTTATGTATACAGCCTTAAAGGGAACACCCAACAGTTTGCAGAGCTAATAGTAAATGGAACTTCCTATAATGAACCAAGAGATATAGCAAATTTGCTGACCAATGAAAATATCTCCAATTTCATCTTTCTCTATCACCCCCAGGTCCACCTCAGGAAATACTCTCTACTATTTCTCCCCCAGCTATCACTAAATAACAGAGCCTCACTGCACTGTTCAGAGCTAAAACACTGCATCAATGGGTCCTGATAATATCACAGGATATCCCTAAATAAGTTGAAACATGACCTGTTAAGCCCACTAGAATCTTTATTCAACCATAGCGTCCAGACAGACTTCATCCCTACGTAATGGAGGATTGCAACAGTTGTCCCTCTATACAAAGGTAGACCATCAACAGACCCAGAGAACTACAGGCCCATAAGTTTGACTAGTCTTATATTCAAAGCCATGGAAAAAATTATTGTGGACCTGTTAAACAAAGACATAGGAAATTGTCAAACACTGGATGCAGCCCACTTCAGTTTCAAGGACAGATCATGCCTACTAGACTTGGTGGACTCCTTTTAGAAGGTCACTTGAGTCTTGGATGATGGCAAAACAGTACATACTACCTTGACCTGGTGAAGGCATATGATACAATACCTCACTCAGATATTATAGGCAAACTCAAAAATTTACGCATAAATCCCTATGTCACCTGATAAATAGCCAAATGGCTCCCAGATAGGATACAAAAAGTTAGGGTGGGGGAATCCACTTCCACCAGGAGGCCTATTATTAGTGGTGTCCCACAAGGCTCAGTATTGGATCCTCTCCTGTTTAGAATATACTTCTCTGAAGTCAAGACAAATGTAGAGGGCATTTGGCTGACCAGATTTGCTGTTGAGTACAAGCTAGGTGCAATCACCAAATCCCCAGAAATATAGATATTGTCTAGGAGGGACTGGCACAGGAAAATATCTGCTGCCGGTACCATGGCCTAAAACTCAATGTTAAAATGGAGAACATCGACATTTGTGCTATAACAGAGACCTGGTTCAAATCAGCAGACAGCACCCCTGCACTACCAGACTATAACTCATTCCACACATTTTGGCCCCAGAACTTGGACTAAAGCTCCAAAGGCAGTGGTGTTTCCATATTCATAAAGGATGCACATACCTCCAGACTGGTAGCCCAACATAACGCATCAGAGATACTTCAGGAGCAGCTAACATTGGGTAAGACAACGATTCAGGTCGTAGCCTGCTATAAGTCCCCAGCCATGTCCCAAGACTCAAACTCCACGTTCCTAAGCACCCTGGAAAATACTAGGGTCCAACCTACCACTCTCATAGTGGGTAATTTCAACTACCCCTCCATTAACTGGGAAAACTACTCATGTACCAATGCAGTTGCCCAATGTTTCCTGGAATTCAATAATTCCAATGGACCAGCTCATTCTAACCCCCACTAGAGGTAACAACATCCTTGACCTGGTCATTACTAACATGGGCGACTGTTGCTCTACACCAATAGTCAACTCCTCCCTGGTTAGATCTGACCACAAACTAATCACCTTGGCAATACACACCCCTCCCCTGCAAAGGTAACTACCATGAAAAACTTCCAAAGCTAACTTTGGACTCTTAAAAACAGAGGTGGCAAACTTCACAGCAACCATGCAAATGAAGAATAGTTGCATGACCACCAAATCATACACCAATGCACTCTATGAACACGTACACAAATGCATGGATATCACCATACCCAATAGAACCAAGATGCTCTCCTCCAAAAAAAGGAAGCCAATCTGGTGGTCCCCTGCCATAAACAAACTCTACAACAAAAGAAAGAAACTGATGTGGAATAAGGTGAAGTCTCAAGACTGGAAAAACTCCCTTATCAGCCTCATTAAAACATTGAGATCTCTCATCAAATCCTCTAAAACTAGCTATGAAAACAGAATTGCAGCCACAAGGCCTTCTATAGTTATGTAAAGAATCTCCACGGCAATACCCAGATTTGCTCTGAGCTACTGCACAATGGTACCTCCTATACCAAGCCAGCAGATATTGCCAATACACTGGCTGACAGATTCAGTGCCAACTTTACCCCTCTCTCCCCCAAAGGACCAGTCACAATACCATTAGATTGCCAGGCACCCAGTACTCATGCTGCACAGCTTAAAACAGCAAAGTCCAAGGCCAAGAATACAGCTCTATGGGACCTGACAATATCCCTGCCTATGTTCTACATGAGCTACAGAGTGAACTGGCACCACACCTGTGTGCCCTGTTCAATCACAGCCTCACCTCAGACTTTGTCCCTACTTAATGGTGCACTGCTACAGTCATCCCTCTCCACAAAGGAGGAGCAAACTACAGAACCTGGGAACTATCGCCCCATTAGCCTGACAAGTCTGATATGCAAAGCTATGGAATGCATCATCGTGGACCTAATAAACAAGGATATAGGGAATCTCCAAACTCTGGATCCCACACAGTTTGGTTTTGTGAAGGGTAGATCATGCCTGCACAACCTGGTAGACTTCTTTGAGTCAGTCACCAGAGCTGCGGATGAAGGCAAGGTAGTTCATACAGCCTACTTTGATCTGGCCAAGGCTTTCGCTACCATTGCCCACTCAGGAATTATAGAAAAACTCACTAAGCTAGGCATTAACCCCTGTATCACTAGGTGAGTTGCAAACTGGCTCACAGATAGAACCCACAGTGTGAAAGTAGCTGACTCCAAGTCAGACTGCCAACCAGTCATGAGCGAAGTCCCACAGGGTTCGGTCCTGGGTCTTCTCTTGTTTGGTATCTACTTCTCTGAAGTCTAGGCCAACACGAAGGGACTCTGGCTGACAAAGTTCACAGATGATTGCAAGTTGGGAGCTATTATTAACTCAAGTGATGTTGACATCCTGCAGAAAGGCATCACTGTGACCAACGACTGGTGTCAGAACCATGGCCTTCAGCTCAATGCCAAAAATGTGCCATCATCCCCTTTGGGAAAAACTTGGTTCCCATGAATTACCACATCAATGGTAGTCCATTGAACACAGTAGGCATTATAAGAGATCTGGGAACACAGGTTGACAGCAATCTCTCTTTTGGTCACCACATTGCCACTGTGGTCAGAAAGTCCTTCTATGTGGCACATCTCATTACTAAGGGTTCTGCATCCAGGAAGAAAGAGGTCATTGTCTCCCTCTACTCTTCCCTCATTAGGCCAATCATCGAGTACAATACCCCATTTGGTATGTACTTTAATAGACACCTGCAACAACTGGAGAGGCCACAAAAGTACCTCACAAAGATGATCATAGGCCTTAAACAGTTGTCCCATATGGACAGACTCAAAAAACTCCAACTATTCTCTGTCTCATATTGCCTACTTAGAGATGATCTCTGTTTGACTTACAAAGCCATGTCTGACCCAGCTCTGTTAGGAAATGCTACATCTAAAGAAATCCCAATCCCTCCACACCACACACTCCAGAGACCTCAACCTCATTACCACAATCAACAGAACATGCTGGAGGGACAGGTTCATAACCCAGAGACTGCCCATGCTATGGAATAGACTTCCCATACATGTCAAACAGAGCACCTCACTGGCCCTCTTCAAGAGAAATCTTGATGAGTGGATGGGAAATAGCAAATTCACCCCCGGAATCACTCCAATGGCTCTACTCGACAGAGGCACTGGCAACTAATGTCAGGTGGCATGATGCCAGGGTAATCCTATGGGCTAAGCTTGTAAAGGCTCCAGGTCAGTTAGCCTAGTACACACCTATGAACCTATGAACCGAAAAAAAAAAGAAGATGGCCACCCCTGCAAATTACAACATTGATAACACTGTTCTAAGCGTAAACCCAGTGGTAAGGGACTTAGAACTCATGGTGACAGTAACCATAACTTTGATCACCAGGTGTCCATGGTAGTGAGAAAATCCTTCTAGGTGGTGCAACTTATAAGTAAAGGCATGGCATCTAGATCTAAAGATGTCATAGTCTCACTATACTGAGCCCTCATTAGACCAATAATCATGAACAATGCACCTTTCAACATGTACCCAACCTGGCATTTGCAACAACTGTAGCAGTCAGAGAGGTTCCTCACTAAAAGAATACAGGGCATAAATAATATTTCATATGCAGACCACCTAAAAGCCCTGTCCCTGTACTAGGTCACTTATAGGCTACTGAGGGGCAATCTATGCCTAACTTACAAGGAATTCTCCGGTCCAGCCCTGATGGATCTGCCTAACCTACAAGGAATTCTCTGCTCCAGCCCTGATGGATCTGCCACACATTTACAAAACAAACAGCACTAGAAATATCTACTCTAAAGATCTAAACCTCATCTGTGACATAAACAAAACATGCTGAAGGAACAGGTAATGTGTCTCAGAAATTACCCCTTCACTGGAACACACTACCCACTCATGTGAAACAGAGGTCTTCCACAAGCTTATTCAAATGCAGTTTGGACCAATGGATGTAAAATTACAAATTTACCCCTGGGTTGCCGTATGTGGCTGTTATGGACAGGAGCAGTTTGTAGATGCCCTAAGGCACAGGTATATACCAATTGCATTCTAGTGCATGGGCATTGATAATTGGGAAAAGGGGGAGATGAATGGCGAGGCATAAGAAGGCTCAGGAGCTGTTAACCTAGTAAGCCCCTCTGATCCTTTTACTGTATATTCTGCAATTTTCTATATTGTCAAAAAAATCTTACATACAGCAATAATTACCTATTTACACATGGTACCTAACTTCCTAAAATAAAGCACTTAAAACATAATATTTATTATTAATTTTATGTAACTAAGCATCTCAATCTTGATAAACAAATGCAGAAGGTTAAACTCCATATATTTGTAGAAGTAAATGCAATTTCATCCAAAATTTGAAATCTATAAAAGAATTCACAAATTCTCATATGGTTGTATTTATTTCATACTCACACACAATAGTGAATACATTTAGAAATTCTATAAATTAAAATTATCTAGCAAATACTAACCATACTGAGTACAACAAAATTAAAAAATGAAAACAAAATGGCAGGCAAAAAATGGATACATACCAAAACACAATGCTCCACAGGCTACATTAAAGCAGGTTGTGTACTACCATGTGTCCAAAATCCACCAAATACTGATGACAAAATACATAAAACATCTACTTACAGGACAGAAAACTACTCTTGCATCTAAAAAACAAAAAAGAAAAAAAGGAAAGAAAAGAAAGGCGTCACTATATATCGTCACGCCTACGTTTGTAACCACCCAACTGATGAACAAGTACAGAAAGAGAATGGGTAAAGTGGGTCTCCTAAGTATCCCTACACCTCGTGAAGCGAGAGCAACCCCCCCACCCATCCAAACTACATATATGTTTATATGTATATCCCTCTTTCTTTATACATAAATCTACAGATAGACACAGATATGTAGCTATATAGATATATCTATATATAAATATATACCTAGTTATCTGTTTATATATATATATACATTTATATAAATATATATATAGACATATAAACGTTATGTGTAATCGACCTTTTGTAATATCAAACATTTTCAATATTTATATATATATATATATATAGACATATAAACGTTATGTGTAATCGACCTTTTGTAATATCAAACATTTTTTCTGCTGCCAGGAATGATATATATATATATATCAATCCTTTCTAATTTTTTTTTTTTGTTTTTTTACTTATTATGTGTTTCAGTGTTTTTGGATTGATGCTTTTTCATTCAATCTGTTTGCACTTCAATAATTTGAAGTGTATATATATATATATATATATATATATATATAGATATAGATATAGATATAGATATAGATATAGATATAGATATATATAGATATATAGCTATATATATTTATTCAGAGATGAGGATGATAGTAAGGAAATGCAATACTCCCCTTCTCAGTCTTCAGCAAGGCTAACTTCTTCTTTCAGCTGCTCCTGTCAGGGGTCGCCACAGCAGATCAACTGTTTCCATTTCTTCCTGTCCTCTGCATCTTGCTCTGTCACACCAACCACCTGCATGTCCTCTCTCACCACATCCATAAACCTTATCTTAGGCCTTCCTCTTTTCCTGTTACCTGGCAGCTTCATCCTTAGCATCTTTTTCTCAATATACTCAGCATCCCTCCTCAGCACATGTCCAAATCAACGTAATCTTGTCTCTCTGGCTTTGTCTCCAAACCTTCCAACCTGGGCTGACCCTCTAATATACTTATTCCTAATCCTGTCCATCCTCGTCATACCCAGTGCAACTCTTAACATCTTCAACTCTGCCACATCAAGCTCTGACTCCTGCCTTTTTCTCATTGTCACTGTCTCCAACCCATATAACATAGCTGGTCTCACTACCCTCTTGTAGACCTTCCCTTTCACTCTTACTGGTACTCGTCTGTCACAAATCACTCCTGACACTCTTCTCCACCCACTCTTCCCTCTCATTCACACACATATATTCTGTCTTAGTCCTGCTGACCTTCATTCCTCTTCTCTCTAGAGCATATCTCCACCTCTCCAGGGTCTCCTCCACCTGTTCCCTACTCTCACTACAGATCACAATGTCATCTGCAAACATCATAGTCCACAGGGACTCCTGTCTGATCTCGCCTGTCAACCTGTCCATCACCGTTACAAATAAGAAAGGGCTCAGAGCTGAACCTTGATGTAATCCCACCTCCACCTTAAGCGCATCCATCACTCCCACCACAGACCTCACCAGTGTCACACTACCCTCGTACATATCCTGTACCACTCTTATATACTTCTCTAACACTCCTGACTTCCTCATGCAATACCACAACTCCTCTCTAGGCACCCTGTCATATGCTTTCTCTAAATCCACAAAGACACAATGCAACTCCTTCTGACATTCTCTGTGCTTCTCCATCAAAACTCTCAAAGCAAACATCACATCTGTAGTGCTCTTTCCCTGCATGAAACCATACTGCTGATCACTTATCATCACCTCCCTTCTTAACCTAGCTTCCACTACTCTTTCCCATAACTTCATGCTGTGTCTGATCAATTTAATCCCTCTGTAGTTACTACAGCTCTGCACATCACCCTTATTCTTAAAAATCGGTACCAAAACACTTTTTCTCCATTCCTCAGGCATCCTCTCTCTTTCCAAGGTTTCATTAAACAATCTAGTCAAAAACTCCACTGCCATTTCACCTAAACACCTCCATGCTTCCAGAGGTATGTAATCTGGACCAACAGCCTTTCCATTCTTCATCCTCTTCATAGTTATCCTTACTTCCTCCTTGCTAATCCACTGCACTTCATGATTCACTATCTGCACATCATCCAACCTTCTCTCCTTCTCATTCTCTTCATTCATCAGCCCCTCAAAGTACTCTTTCCATCTGCTCAACACACTCTCCTCGCTTCTGAGTATGTTTCCCTCATTATTTTTTATCACCCATACCTGCTGCACATCTTTACTAGCACGGTCCCTCTGTCTAGCCAATCGTTACAGGTCCTTTTCTCCCTCCTTAGTGTCCAACCTTTTATACAACTCGTCATATGCCTTATCCTTAGCCTTCACCACCTCTCTCTTTGCCATACACCTCATTTCCTTATACTCTTGTCTACTTTCTTCATCTCTCTGACAATCCCACTTCTTCTTCGCCAACCTCTTTCTCTGTATACTCTCCTGTAGTTCTTCATTCCACCACCAGGTCTCCTTGTCCTCCTTCCTCTGTCCAGATGTCACACCAAGCACCTTTCTAGCCATCTCTCTTACTAGCTCTGCTGTAGTTACCCAGCTATTCAGTAACTCTTCACTGCCACCCAGTGCCTATCTTAACTCTTCCCTGAACATCATCTCACAATTACCATTTTTCAGTTTCCACCATTTGATCCTTGGTGCTGTCCTCACACTCATCCTCCTCTTCTTGATCACCAATGTCATCCTACAAACCACCATCCTACGCTGCCTAACTACACTTTCCCATGCCACCACTTTACAGTCTCCAATCTCCTTCAGACTGGCCCTTTTACATAAGATATAATCCACCTGTGTGCATCTTTCTCCACTCTTGTATGTCACCCTATGCTCCTCCCTCTTGTTAAAATATGTATTCAACACAGCCATCTCCATCCTTTTTGTAAAATCCACTACCATCTGACTTTCTGCATTCCTTTGCTTAACACCATACCTACCCATCACTTCCTCATCCCCTCTGTTCTCTTCACCAATATGCCCATTGAAATCTGCTCCAATCACCAGTCTCTCACCCCTGGGTACAGTCATCACCACTTCATCCAATTCACTCTAAAATTTTTCTTTCTCATCCATCGCACATCCAACTTGTGGAGCATATGCACTAACAACATTCATCATTACACCATCAATTTCCAGCTTCATAAACATCACTCTAATTGACACTCTTTTCACCTCCAAAACATTCTTAGCATACTGTTCCTTCAGGATAATGCCTATGCCATTTCTCCTCCCATCCACACCATGATAAAACAATTTGAACCCGCCTCTGATACACCTAGCCTTGCTCCCCTTCCATCTGGTCTCTTGCACACACAATATACCAACCTTCCTTCAGTCCATCATATCAGCTAGCTCTCTCCCTATACCAGTCATACTGCCAACATTCAAAGTTCTGACCCTCACAATCACAGTCCTAGCCTTTACCCACCTTTGGCCATGCCTTCCACCTCTTCTCCTCCTTCGGCCAACAGTAGCCCAATTTCCGCCAGCACCCTGTTGGGCAACAGTACTTGTGGCGGTCATTGTTAACCCAGGCCTTGACCAATCCAGTATGTGTATGTGTACTTTTGTCTGCATGTATGATTTGACAAAATTTTATGCCGGATGCCCTTCCTGATGCAACCCTCCCCATTTATCCGGGCTTGGGACCGGCACAAAGAAATGCACTAACTGCCATTGCAAAATATTGTCAGCCTTTCAGCAATGTTATTTTTAATATTGCTCAACTGGCAAGTAACAAACATTAGTGTTCTTGAGGAATTATTGAATATGTTGGCACTGGAAATGCTGAGTGTTGACAAACCAAAAACAAAAGACCAAAGTTATAGAAGAGCAAATCTGAACCCTTGCTCTTCTCCTTTAAACTTCGTTTTTGCAGGGGGACAAACCCTCCCATCTCCCCCCAAACGTATGTATATATCAACTCTAAGACTACCATATCTTGGAAAAAAGAGAATATTCCAGCAAATGGCCATCTCTGACTTAATGTATGTTAGTCCATTTTCAGTCATTCAGTCTCCATGTAGGTGGACTTGACACTCAAAATTGGCCCTAGGTGTGAGTGTGTGTCCCTTCTATGGAAGGTTGGGCGCCGGGCTGGCAACTCGACACTGTAAAACTTCACTGCCAATCCTGTGTGCGGACAGATGATCCGCTATGGCGGCCTAATTCCCGGAAAAAAAAAAGAAAGAAGAAAGAAGATTATCAGCAAGGATACAGGATACATACAAGTCCCGAGACATGGAGACTGAATGAACTGAAATGACTAACAATAACGAGTCAGAGATGGGCCATTGCTGGAATATTCTTTTCCAAGATATGGTAGTCTTAGAGTTGATATATATATACAGAGTTGGGGGGGGAGATGGGAGGTTTATCCCCTCACAAAAGTGCCAAAAAAGAGAAGAGCAAGGTCAGATTTGATTCTTCTATAAGATTTGGTCTTTTGTTTTTTGGTTTGTCAACACTCAGAATTTCAGTGCCAACATATTCAATATTCCTCAAGAACACTAATTGTTGTTTACTTGCAGTTGTTGAATATTAAAAATAACATTGCTGAAAGGCTGACAATATTTTGCAATGGCAGTTAGTGCATTTCTGAATCATCCTGATTAATTCAAGTTAGATTATAAACTACATAAGGAATCATAAATAAGTGAAATATCTCAATAAGCTTATGAGCATTGTTTCCTTTGTTTTAATCATATATTACTTTACTCTTTCATTTCTGGATGACAGAAAATGAGATTTATTCCTTCACAGCACTGATCAGAAAAAACATAATGAGACTCAATCTATAATATATTTTTGCAAACTTGCTACTCTCAGGACAGTAAGGCAATATTTTTTTTATTTACTTCTGAGTTTATTTAGATACAACAGCTATGTCCCTGCAGGTCAGTAGTGGATGGACAGATACCATCACACTACACAGAGAACGCCTTCCTTCTGATGTCACCTCATTTATTTGCTTGTAGTGTGAACATATTAAAAATAAAGCTTCTAAAAGAAAGAACCTGATGGAGAAGCACTTTGAAGTGATTCTTTTAGTTTCAAAGGACAAATTGTAGGAAGGAAACTAGAAAAAAAGGTGAATGATGAAAACATCCACTTATTCACTTTAACACCTCCACATCAACCTTTTAGCAACTAAAATCCTTAGCTGTAATACCTACATTATCAGTCCCTAGAAATATGCTCCTTGGATGTGTGTAGGTCGGATTGCCATGGCAATTTACTCTGTATTTCAGGAAGCAAATCACATAAATATGTTTTAGTAACATTACTATGCAGTTCATGTTCTTGTTCACAGTAGCATCTTTTGTATCTTAGGATGCTTTTACATGTTGATTTCTAAAATATGCAGTACATTTATATGGTTCATCTCTGGTTTAATAGTCTGTTATAAAAAGATATGTAAAATTGTAGTGAGACAATGACATGTTTCTGATTGATACTGAAGACAAAGAATAGAGTAAGAATTGGTATAATAAAACTGAAATAAAATTACACATAACAGCTATTGCAGTGAATATAACAAAACACAATAGTGGAGTCACAACACCACTTTCTCAACAAAGCAGGAAAAACCTCTGTGTATGGCTTCTTGTGTAGTTTAACAATCTATCTGTAAGTAAGCAGGCCATTTTATACCTTTCTTACTTGTCTTTATCTCAATACAGGCATACAAACTAGAACAAAAAGTAACTTTATTAGACTCCAAAAATACCATAATATTCACAGGAAACCCATGCACATAAAATGCTCATTTAGCCTACTAATGTCACTAGTGAATAAATATATAAATAGCTAGATATAGCGGGTCTATATTATAAGCACGAAACCTGAAATAGGCGAACGCCAGAAGAGCGACACATAAACATCGATCAACAAAAAGAGCAAAGGACAGAAACGCCGAATAGATCCCGGAAGCAACAGCGTCATACACGTACGTAAACCCAAAGTAAACAAACACAACGCAAAACACTTATATATACCAACTCCGAGTCCGCTCTGCCATGGGGAAAAGGATATATTTCCTCATCCCCACAATCACCCTGTTGGCCAGGGAAATCCGTTTGGCGTCGTGCCTTTCAGCGTTTCCATTCTTTGCTCTTTTTGTAGATCAACATTTATAGGTTCATAGGTTCATAGGTAAGTACTAGGCTATCTGCCCATGGGCATTTATAAGCCTAGCCACAGAGTGATGGCTTTCGCATCCCCATTAGATTAGTAACCTGGGCCTCTGTCAATAGGGCTCCTGAAGTGATCCCAGGGTAGAACTTATGATTACCCATCCACTCATCAAGATTTCTCTTGAAGAGGGTCAGAGAGGAGCTCTGTCAAATATGGATTGGGATTCTATTCCAGAGTGAGGGGAGTCACTGGGACAGGAATCTATCCCTCCAGCATGTCCTGTTTATTGTTGTACATAGGTTCAAGTTGCTAGAACGAGTGATTCTGAGGGATCTCGTTTTTTTGAGGTGAAGCATGTCCATTAGTTCAGGGTTTGACATGGCCCTATAGGTCAGGCATAGGTCACCTCTGAGCAGACGGTAAGTGACTGAGAAGAGCTGGAGCTATTTTAGTCGTGCTTCATAGGGTAATTGTTTAAGGCCCTTAATCCTCTTAGTGAGGTACTTCTGTGGTCTTTCTAGTTGTTGCAGGTGTCTAGTGAGGTACATCCCAAATGGGGCATTGTACTCTATTATGGGCCTAATGAGTGAGGAGTAAAGGGGCACAATCACCTCCATGGATCTGGATGAGAAACCCTTTGTGATCAGGTGTGCCACATAGAAGGATTTCCTGACTGTTTTGGCTATGTGGTTCTCAAAGGAGAGCATGCTATCTACTTGGGTACCCAGGTCCCTAATTACTTCTTCTGTACTTAGTGGATTCCCATCTATGTGGTAGTTTGTAGGTACTTTGTTTTTCCCAAATGGGATTATTATGCATTTTTGGGATTTAGCTTGAGGCCGTGACTTTGACACCAGGTGTTTGTCTCTGTGAGACCCTTTTGCAGGATGTCTCTGTCAGCTGGAGAGTCAATTATTGTACCCAATTTACAGTTGTCTGCGAACTTGGTTAGCCACAGTCCCTCCGCCTTTGCCTGTACTTTGGAAAAATATATACCGAACAGGAGGGGTCCCAGGACTGAGCCCTGTGGGACTCCGCTTGTGACTGGTTTAGAGTCAGACATGGCACCTGCCACTCTTACAGTGTGGGTTCTGTCTGAGAGCCAATTGGCAACCCATCTCGTGACATAGGGGTTAATATTTAAGCTGGTGAGTTTGTCTATGATTCCTGAGTGTGGGATGGTGTTGAACGCCTTAGTGAGGTCCAGATATGCTGTGTGGACCACCTTCCCTTCATCTATGGCCTTGGTGACTGTTTCGAAGAAGTCAACCAAGTTCAGGAGGCAAGATCTGCCTTTAACAAAGCCGAACTGGGTGGGGTCCAGTGTCGATCATATCGGGTTCGCCTATTTCGTCTTTCTAATATAGACCCGATATATCAGTAGACAGACAACTTTTTGTTTTGTCATGATAGTTGCAGAAATGGAAAATGATGAAGTGGTTTATAAAATGTGGGAAATATGCATTGATTAAGAAATGTTACAAAGACTGAAATTGTAATATGGGCTGTGACTCAAAAAGATATTGTACAGCATAGCAAGGCATCTACGTGGGTGTGGTGGTGTAGTGGTTAGGGTGTTTATCTTCCAGACACAAGGCATATAGCTTGATTCTTACCTTTGGTTTGGAAAATTTGGCTAGGATTAAAATGGCCCACAAATGCAGATAGCATTTTACTAACCTATGAACCTACAAGGTGAACACTAAATGCTTGTCAAATTCAGGTACTGTAATGTCATGTTACACTAGTCATGACAAGATAATATAAATGAGGTAGTAATGAAAATTTGTATCCTGGAGCAAACAGCAATCTAAATGTACAACACGCTACATAAAAGAAGTCAACATTTAAAACATATTAATAATACAAATAGTTTGACTGTACCTGCAAGGAAACGACACCAAAATAAATGAATGCACTTTGTAGAGTTGAAGGAAAGGAAACAAATAATAATGGAAGCAAACCCTGAAATGAACGAGTACAGGAAACATAAGTGTGGTGGTGGTTGTCTTTCGGCTTTTCCTGTTTAGGGGTCGCCACAGCTGAACTCCGGTCCGCTAATGATCGGCAGTAGATTTTCACGAACGCCGAGGTGCCAGCTCAGCGTTCAACCTTCAACGAAGGCACACCCATTTATGCATGTCTTTCGAATGCCCATCCAACCGCGGGGAGGACATGCAGACTCCACACAGAAGGCACTCCCCGCACTCCAGCCGAGAATCGAATGGGCGAACCTCTTGCTGTGAGGCAACAACACTACCGCTGCACCACCGCGGATGTAAGAAAAATAACTATAGTAACATGAAAAAAGAGAAATGAAAATACCCCAATATGGAAACCTAATCAGTGTAAAGAATACAAGATTTGAACACACTACAATACCTGTATCACTGATGAAACACTAGACTCTGGTAAAATAATAGATGAAACAGACAGCAATCTTGAATCACAACGTTTGCCAAGAATAATAGAACACGATATGAAAAGGGCTGTACCATTCAGCAGTACACATCCCATGCAAGCATGCCTATGCACATGAGTAACCAACAAAATAAGTGACTGAAACACTTACTTTGCACTTACTAACCATATATGGTTTTGTGATGATGGTAGATCTAATCGTTCCATATGCATTGTTTTAGAATCAATCCCTCTCAGTATTACTTGTGGTAAGTCTGTTAGCACAGAGAAAGATGCTTTAGCATTAAATTTCAGATTTTGCCTCCCAAAGGACTTAACGGAGACTGAAATTAAGTGGTTAATTAATGTTTTTGCAGATTATTATTACATTTTTGTTTAACTCTACAGTTTTTTAGTTCCTGTGCATGGACAATGGACATTTATTAATATATTTCTGCTTATTTTGCATACTTTGCTATGTATTCAGTAATTTTGTTTTCCCTTCACATGGAATGTCTGGAGCACATTCACAAAATATGTGCATTTGAAACACAATGAGCTAAAAGATGTATGATAATTCAGTTATAACTGTATGATTCTAAAGCTGTAAGTGGTATATATTTCATTGTTCATTTTTTCTAGATGAAGACTATACAATTTATTGTTCTCTTTAATATGTAAAAGTTTGTCAGAATTACTTCCTTTTGATTGCTTATTACTTTTACTCATGTCTGCAATTTTTTTGTCATTTTACTCTCCTGCATAAAATTACATCAATGAGACAGTGCACTAAATTGATAAACAAACTTAGGTAAATAAGTAAGTAAGTATGTAAGAGAGTAATATAGTAAATAAATGCATAAACAAATAAATAGTAGAGACTGTAAACAGAAATGCACAAAACTCACAGACTGCTACTTTGTACAACAGGGATCTACAGATCACTATAACATGACTGTGCTGAATGTGTCAAACATAGGCATTGCTACATCTGCGTAACATTGTTGCTACATCTGCGTAACATTGTCTATGCTAATGTGAAGAAGGTAAGATATGATACAGAGGGTCATATATGACATCTAATGCTGTTTCATGAACCATAGCTTCTTTGAAGATCAAAGCAGATGTAGCACTATTGAACAGACATGCAACATGGCAGCAATGACGGGAAACACTAAAAGCTACAGGTGCAGAATGTACGGCAATGATAGCTGTAGTGTATTTAGACAGGGTGTTGTTTCAACGCAGACATGCAAATGCATGATACAGCAAGGAGTCTGTACTGCCAACAGTCATAAACAGTGAAACTGAGTATTGTCTCAATGCCCTATACAGTAAAGCAGCATGCCGTGCAGCTGTATAATTAAGAACAGGCACCAAATCAAATACATCTCCTGACAGCATAGTGTATTTTACGAATACAGTCCTCATATAGTTTGTTGTGAATGCCAATCACCCATAGATGACATTTAAGAATCCTGTTACTGTTTCTTTATCAGGCAGTTTCCTGAAACCATGAAATAGTCTATTTTCTGCTATTCCTATATAAAGAATCCAGTCGCACCCTCATCCTCATAGAGTATTAGCTGTTATTCCACAGCTTCTGATAGCAATTTGTTAGATCCCACTCCCCTATTCATTATACAGAGAATTTTACATCTTTAAACAAGGAAGCCCAGAAAAGTATGGACTTCGGCAATACAAACTCTTTGGACCTGTTAGTCTGCACCCTAAGTAGAGGAGATAAAATTCTGGAATTGTTCCTCACTGACACAGGATAGCTTTGCTGCCCACCAACTATTACTTCTTCCCTGGACAAACTGGACCAGAAATCAGTCTCATTCACTGTAAGACTGAAGCTCAATGCATCTGCAATACCTTGGTATTTGGAGTTTATGCCAAGACTAATTTGCTAAAACTGATGACCTGGCTAAATTCAAAAGCTCTTTCCATCTTGATGACCCCACTACTTATGTAGAATCCTTTGCTACCACATTCTATTTACATGTAAATAGCTCTACAGACACAACTGCCCCTCTTGGAAGTAAATGTAGCAAATTTAAAAATAAACCCCTATGGTGGAATCCCAAAGTTAAGCATGCCCTGTAATGAAATAAACAACTCATTGTACCCAAAAATATTTTTTTTACTCTTAATATGGCAGTAACAGTCTTGCTAAAGTTAGCAAGGAACTCTGGACATTGATAAAATCAACCAAAGCCAATTAGGAGATGAAAACAACCATCAAAATGAAGGATAACCTCAAAGCCCTTTTTCACTGTGTTAAAAATTTCAGAAACAATGCCCAGCACTGTGCAGAGGTATTAGTAAAAGTTATCACATAAAAAACCCAGAGAATGTAGCCAATTTAATAACAAACAAATTTAGCTAAACTTTCACTCCGTTTTCCCCTCCTATATTCCCCTGTCACATTCGTGTATCTATACCCCCCAAATCTCCCAAGAACAAGTCCAAAAGGCACTATCCAAGCCCAAGAACATTACTTCTCCTGGGCAGATAACATACCAGCCTGCCAACTGGTTAGTGTGAAACATGACTAGACAGAAACCCCTACAGAGGTTATTAAATATCAGCTTCCGAAGAGACTTTATGCCAGATGAATGGAGGACAGCAGCAGTTATCCCCTTATGCAATATGGGGCATCAATTAATCTTGGTAATTATATACCAATAAGTCTGATCAGCCTCATCTGAAAGGATATGTACTGGATCATTATGGAATTAATAAAAAATGACACAAGCAATCTACAAAGTCTCGACTGAAGCCAGTTCAGTTTATCAAGGGTATATCCTGCCTACTTAAACATGACATGTTCTTTGAGAAGGTTACTGAACAATGGATTAAGGCAAATTAATACATACTTTAATACCTAGATCTCACAAAAGCATTCAACACTGCCCTAAACTCATAGATAAACTGTTGCACCTAAATGTAAATCCCTGTATAATTCACTGGATAACAAGTTGGCTTATAAATAGAACCCAGGAAATTAGTGTGGGCGGCTCTGCCTCCTGCAAAAGATCTGTCTCTAGTGGTGCACATCAGGGTTCTTTCCTTGAGACACTCTTCTTTGGCACTGAAGCAAATGTTAAGTGTTTATGGCAGACCAATGTTTGCAGACAACCATAAACTTGGTGCCATCGAAAACTCCCCAGAGAACATCAAAATCCTCCAAGACCACTTTTTTCAAATCAATAGCTGGTGTCAAAACCATGGACTAAATCTAAAGAAATGTATAAATGCATCCTTCAACAAGTATGATTTCCCTTGTAACTACCACATTAACAGCACATCCCTGAAAGTTGATCCCATAGTCAGGGATGTGGGAATCTATGTTGACAGTGAACCGCCCTTTGATGATCATACATCCACTGTTGTAAGGATTTCCTAATTCGTTGCATAACTTACAGCCAGAAGTATGAAGTTTAGGTCCAAGGATACAGTCATTCCACTGTTCTTAGCTCTTATCAAGCCTGTCATTGAACTGAATGTCCCATTTGAGATGGAACAAACACGTCACAAACAGCGTGACCACAACATCTTCTCACTAAACAAAAAAAAAAAAAAAAATCAAGCACCTAAATCACAAAACCGATGCAGAACATCCCAAAGCCTTGTCCATCTAATCAGTATCATACAGTCTACTAAGAGATGACCTCTGCTCATGTAAAGTGCCTCAACAAACCCTATCCTGTCAGATGTTTGGCACCTTTGCAAGTCCAGTGGTATGATGGACATGCAGTCAAGAGATCTCAGTCACTTTTTTGTACATACACAGAACATGTGTGGAGGATAAGTATACATGACAGAGAATATCTCCTCTGTGGAACCATCTTCCACCCCAAATAAAGAGAAGACTGCTTCTCTTACTCCATTCAAATGTAATGTGGATGGCTGTACAACTGCACATTCGTCCATGGGTTAGCACCCATGTTCCTCATGAATAGGAGTAAGAAGTACATTTCTCAACATTTCATTGTTCTGTCTGACACTGGGTTATTTGTTTGCAAAACGTTAGGGCTAAAACTACCATGGGAATGTAAGAATAGGCTGCTTCGTGCCCTCATCAAAACCTAGTAAGTACCTATGAATCTATAAGCAGGGACCAACTTAGATGCACCATTACCCAATCAACAGCTACAGCCAAGATTTCTTTTCATGATTTCTGGCTATTCATATCCTATTGCCTCCTGAAGTATTGCTTCTTTCTCTTCTTCTGTTCCTGAATCTCAGACTGCTGCTTCTGTGTGTGTGTGTGTGTGTGTGTGTGTGTGTGTGTGTGTGTGTGTGTGTGTGTGTGTGTGTGTGTGTGTGTGTGTGTGTGTGTGTGTGTGTGTGTACTGTATATATATATATATATATATATATATATATATATATATATATATATATATATATATAGGTCCCCTACGAAAGACCGAATGCTCAGAATCCCAACGCACAAATTACCGAGGCCAGAAGCCTGATACTCCACATTACCAAGAGACTAGAAGTGTGAAATTAAAAATCCCGATGTTAAGGGATATTGAGTTAGTGCTTCTGGTGTTGTGGTTCAGGTAAGTATCTGAGTGTAAGTGTGTTTGTGAGGGGTTTTAGTGTGTGTTAGTGTGTGTTCTGCCTGTGGTGTATGTGTGTGTGTGTGTGTGTGTGTGTGTGTGTGTGTGTGTGTGTGTGTGTGTGTGTGTGTGAAGGACTGTAATGTGTGGGTGTGAGTTTGCCTTGTGTGTGTGTTTGTGCGAACTTGGAGTTAGAATATTAAAGTAGGGGGGGTGTGGGGATGCAGCTCCCCACATAGGAAGTGGAGGTGGGCTTACCTATAGTGTAGGATTATTTGTTGATTGTTCACGATTTTGAATTTTGTGCTTGAGGTCCATCGGTCTTCTAGTCTTTCAGGTATTTGGTCTTGGGATTACTGGTGTCAGTCTTGTGGGTTTTTGGTCTTTCGTACGGGACCCATATAGATATATATATATATATATATATATACACACACAGTTTCACTTTGTAATCTTGAATTTCTAAAATATTGAATTTTAGTATTTTGAGACTATAAAACTATAAAGTCGAAAGTGCAGTAGGTGAGTTTGTTTGTTGTGCTGTGTTTGTGTGTATTGTTTTGTTTGTTGTAGTGTAATTAGCTAGGTGTATGTGTACTTGTTTGTGTGATGGTGTGTTTATGTGAATGATCACGATTTTGAATTTTGTGGTTTTGGGTGTTGGTTCTGGGCTTTCAGCTTTATAGTCTCAAGATACTAAAATTCAGTATTTTAGTATTTTGAGATTATAAAGTGAAACCATACACCATTTCACTTTATAATCTTGAAATAATAAAATACCGAATTTTAGTATTTCGAGACTATAAAGTCAAAAGTGCGGTTATGCAAAACTGCATAATATCAAATGTGAAAATATTGAATCCACCATTGTGTTATCGTGTTCGTGACGTGCAGTACGGTTTGTGGATTTAGCTCGGGATTCAGGTAAGTGGTGTTCTTGTAAGAGCATTGGGTAAGGATTTTAGTGTGTGTGAGTGTGTGTAGTGGTGAGTTTTATGTGTTTGTGTGTTTAGTGCGACCTTGGACTTAGTATATATATATATATATATATATATATATATATATATATATATATATATATATATATAAGTAGCGGGGGTGTGGAGGTTGCAACCCCTCACATGGGGGGTGCAAGGGGGCTTGCCCCCCTGCTTATAGGTAGGTAGGTGTATTTGTTTGTTGTGTTATGTTTGTGTGTGTTGTTTTGTTTGATGTACGGTAATTAGGTAGATGTATGTATGCTTGTTTATGGTGTGCATGTGAATGATCGCGATTTTGAATTTCGCAGTTTTGGGTGTCGGTTTTCTGGGCTTTTGGCTTTATAGTCTTGAGGTACTAAAATTCGGTATTTTAGTATTTTGAGATTATAAAGTGAAACCATACACACACACACACACACACACACACACACACACATGGACTAACACATATAGGGTGGCACAGTGGTGCCTCACAGCAAGAGGTCTCCCAGTGTGATTCTTGGCTGGGATGTATTTTTTGCATAGTCTGCATGCCCAACCTCTGTCCATGTGGGTTCCTTCTGGGTGCTCCAGTTGTCTCACACATTCCAAAGACATTGCGTAGGTGGATTGGACACTCTAAATTGACCATATGTGGTGTGTAAAACCATCATGGCAGGACTAACGACCCAGCAGTGTAATCCTCGGCTCTAGATGATTGCCACCGTGGTGGTGACACACCAAACCCCTATGCAAAAATGGGAAAAAGGGCTGCTGATAGATATATCCACACATATTTATTTACATTTTGTTACCTGGGTTTTTCCTGTTAGGCAGAGACTGTTTTCAGAGAAGACCTGGAAAAAAAAAACAGAACAAGTAATTATACAATCAAATTCATTAATGATATGACATCAAATAGCATTGCAGTCATTATAATAGTCTTCACCAGAAGCAGTATAACTATAAGGCAGACATTACTCTGGTAATGATATACCAGTCATTACAACAGTCATCACCAGAAACAGTATAACTTTAAGACAGACATTACTGTGGTAATGATATACCAGTCATTACAACAGTCATCACCAGAAGCAGTATAACTAAAGGCAAACATTACTGTGGTAATGATATACCAGTCATTACAGCAGTCATCACCAGTAACAGTATAACTGTAAGGCAGACATTACTGTGGTAATGATATACCAGTCATTACAACAGTCATCACCAGAAGCAGTATAACTATAAGGCAGAAGCAGTATAACTATAAGGCAGACATTACTGTGGTAATGATATACCAGTCGTTACAACAGTCATCACCAGAAGCAGTATAACTATAAGGCAGACATTACTGTGGTAATGATATACCAGTCATTACAATAGTCATCACCAGTAACAGTATAACTGTAAGGCAGACATTACTGTGGTAATGATATACCAGTCATTACAACAGTCATCACCAGAAGCAGTATAACTATAAGGCAGACATTACTGTGGTAATGATATACCAGTCATTACAACAGTCATCACCAGAAGCAGTATAAATATAAGGCAGACATTACTGTGGTAATGATATACCAGTCGTTACAACAGTCATCACCAGAAGCAGTATAACTATAAGGCAGACATTACTGTGGTAATGATATACCAGTCATTACAATAGTCATCACCAGTAACAGTATAACTGTAAGGCAGACAATACTGTGGTAATGATATACCAGTCATTACTACAGTCATCACCAGAAGCAGTATAACTATAAGGCAGACATTACTGTGGTAATGATATACCAGTCACTACAATAGTTATCACCAGAAGCAGTATAACTATAAGGCAGACATTACTGTGGTGATGATAGTCGGGGGGGGGGGGGCAGCTTACACTTTTACTTGAGCAACTTGAGTTAAGTTGGCAAATACGCACTGGGGCAATGTTTTACCCGTGTTTGAATGAGACAATATCTTTAAACAGTATATTGAAGTTGAAAAATCTTAAAGTTAATGTGTGTATGCATTTTTATAAAATACATTCATATTTGTGATATCTGACTTCATTTGACTCAGATATGTAAGTTTCTGACTTCTTAGTTAACTAAGTAATACTATATTTTGAGAGTCAATACAATAATTTGAGATATAGTATTGTTAGTATATGTATGTTTGCATATATATTTCTCTCACCATTACAGGTAAAAATTCTGAAGGAAGGGAAGGGTTGAGGTGTTCTAAAATGTTGCCAGTCATATTTGTTTTTAAAAAATGTTTTAAGTAGCAATAATGTGGATGTGCCTTTAAGACACAAGATTTTAATTAGAAGTGTCATGTGACAAAAAGGGTGTGTATATATTGTTTGTGTTGAAGTTTGTTCAGTTTCTGATGAAGTCTTGCCATATGTGCAAGACGAAAAGCGCTTCATTAAACTGAGAGACAATTAAACTGAGAGAGAATTTTCTTTGGTATTTCCAAGCTGTCTTTTTGTTTTTCGCTAATTTGTCTTACTTTGGTTCCTGTCTGTTGGAGTTTATTATACAACATGTGTTTGAGATGCTCAAGTCACAGTTCGGCTGCCTTGACATATCCAGTGAACCCATGCAGTACTCTCCAGCCACATTTGCACACAGGTTCATAGTATGTGCCATGCTACACAATATGATCCTATGGCCACACAGCCCCCCCACCATTGCCAAGTTCTCCACAGGCGCAGAGGGACTCAGAGGAGGAACATCCTGCGCCTGCCCCTGTAAGCAGATGGATGCATGCCCCGTATGCCCTGGCCTTGGCAAAGAGGCAATGCATAGCACATACACTGACACTGTAGGGCCTGAAGGACTGATATCTCTCTCTAACTCGCACACACACAGCAAAATGGATGCCAAACATCACACCACCTATAACTTACCATATATAGGCAGTGTATTGCCTGCATCCGACATAGTCAGCCCTCAATCATCGTCCTCAAAACTGCCTCAGGCACACGGTAAGTCAGTCTACTTAACAAGAAATTAATGGAGTAGAATGTTCTCATAGCATATCTATGATATTGATGCAAGTATGCAAGGAAATGGGGTGGCTTACGGGGATAGCAGCAGACAACTGACAGCTATGTGGGACAAGAGTCAAAGATGTCCAGTAGGCCGAAGTTGTCCAATTATATAAATACTTCAATAAAATAGATAAAATCAGGTAAGCACTTTTGCAATGTGTTTGCTTCTTCAGATCATAAAATATACATTCAAACAAACCATTTAAAAGCAACCATTTGGCCAATCATAATGAAAATATCAATCATGCAAAATAATCAGTGATTCAAACCTCTTCTTTTTAAAGCAGGTTTTAAAGAGATGGCGCTGTTTAGCCCTGGAGACACAGCTGCTCTAAAATCTAGCATCCATTTCATCTCCAAAAATTCAGTTTCATTACTGACATCACCTTCTCTGATATTAGTATTAAATTGCTGCAAAACCAAAACCTTAAATTTGTGAGTGTCATCAAAATCTAACACATGCTTAGCTAGGGCATTAGTAAATTTTCTATTCCTTATAGCACCAACATGCTCCAGAATGCGCTTCCTAAGGGTACAATTTGTCTTTCCTGTGTAGAACATTTCATATGCTATGTATTGTGCCATATAAACAAGATTACCACTGTTACCGTCTGCATAAAAATGAAAACTGATGTCTTTAAAGGTCCTGGGATGAATAATAGAGGTAGTCGACCAAATAAATCTACATAGGTTCATAGGTTTATACTAGGCTATCTGCCCTAAGGCATTTATAAGCCTAGCCCAAAGTTTTGTGGCTTACGCCACCCCTTATGTTAAAAAATATTGTGCCCATTAGTTTGTTGTGCCTCTGTCCAGCAGTGACACAGAGATGATTCCTGGGGTAAACCTACGATCTCCCATCCACCGGTCAAGATTTCTCTTGAACAGAGCCAGCGAGGTGCTCTGCCTCACATGGACCGGGATTTTATTCCACAGCACAGGGAGTCTCTGAGTGACAAATCTATCCCTCCAGCATGTCTTATTTATATCCGTGCTAAGGTTTAAGTCGCTTGCTCTAGTGGATCTGGTAGATTTGGATTTTTGAGGTGGAGCATGTCCATTAATTCCGGGTTGGACATGGCCTTGTATGTCAGGCACAGGTCACCTCTGAGCAGGCGGTATGCGACTGAATAGAGCTGGAGTTTCTTCAGTCTGGCAGCATATGACAGATTTTGGAATCCCTTTATCCTTTTGGTGAGGAACTTTTGGGGTCTCTCCAATTGCTGCAGGTGTCGGGTGAGATACATCCCAAATGGGGCATTGTACTCGATCATTGGTCTGATAAGTGAAGAGTACAGGGGAACAATGACCTCACTTGATCTGGATGTGAATCCCTTCATGATCAGGTGGGCAATGTAGAAGGTCTTTCTAACCACTTTAGCAATGTGAGTGTCAAAAGAAAGGCCACTGTCAAACTGGGTCCCCAGGTCCCTGATAACCTCTTCTGTGCTTAGTGGATTGCCACCTATATGGTAGCTTGGGGTTACCTTGTTTTTCCTGAAGGGTATGACTATACATTTTTTGGCATTTAACTTCAGGCCATGGCTCTGGCACCAGCTATCAGTTTCCGTGAGACCCCTCTGAAGGATATCTGTGTCAGATGTACTTTCCACTATGGCGCCCAGTTTGCAGTCATCTGCAAACTTTGTCAGCCATAGCCCTCCTATGTTTGCCTGTACTTCTGAGAAGTAGATGCCGAACAACAGGGGGCCAAGGACTGAGCCCTGTAGGACACCACTTATGACCGGCTTGGAGTCTGACATGGTGCCAGCAACTCTAACCCTGTGGGTTCTGTCCTTTAGCCAGTTTGCAACCCATCTTGTGACATATGGGTTTACATTTAAGCTGGTAAGTTTCTTTATAATACCTGAGTGGGGTATTGTGTCGAAAGCTTTTGCAAGGTCAAGGTAGGCTGTATGGACTGCCTTTCCCTCATCAATGGCCTTGGTGACTGTTTTGAAGAGGTCGACCAAGTTCAAAAGGCATGATCTGCCCTTGACAAAGCCAAACTGGGTCGGGTCCAATGTCTGCAAGTCCCCTATGTCTTTGTTTATGAGTTCCATTATGATCCTCTCCATAGCTTTGCAGACCAGACTTGTTAAGCTTATGGGGCGGTAATTACCAGGGTCCGTAGAGGCACCGCCTTTGTGGAGTGGGACCACAGTTGCCGTACGCCACTCCTTGGGCATGTATCCTGTGGTAAGGCTAAGATTAAACAACTGCCTTATGTGCGGGTTTAGTTCCTCATTGAGTTCGTGTAGCACACAGCTGGGGACACCATCCGGTCCCATTGATGCTGTGTTTTTAGCTTTAGAGAGAGTAGCTTTTACCTGCGCATTTGAGATGTCTGGGAGGCTACACTCCGCTGGGATAGTTATCTCTCCTTTTGGGGGGGAGGGGTGAAGTTTGCACTGAACCTGTCTGCCAGTATGTTGGCAATGTCTGTGGGTTCAGTGATTTTTGTATCATTTTGGACTAATTCTGAGCATATCTGGGAGATTCCACCCAGGTTTCTAACATAGCTGAAGAAGGCCTTATGATTGTCTTTTGAATCTATGGCAATTTTTCTCTCAAAGTTGGCCTTGGATGATTTTATGAGTGCTCGTATTTTTTTACTAATAATGATCAAGGGTGTCTTCTCTTTTATGGATTTTGATCTATCATGTAACAGCTTTCTCCTCTTATTGTAAAGTTTGTTTATGGCTGGGGTCCACCAGACTGGACGTTTTCCCTTGGTGGAAAGAGTCTTGGTTTTATTAGGGATTGCCTGATCCATGCAGTCCTGGAGGTGTTTGTAGAAGGCATTTGTGAGGGCTTCCGCAGCTTGAGTTGTGGTTTCCACTGGCTCGGGGGCCTTGAAGGATACCACACCAGTCTTGAGTAGTGTGAAGTTTGCTTTAGAGAAGTTCTTCACTGTGGTCTTTTTTGTTGGGGGTGGGGGCGGGATGTGGATTTCCAGTGAGATTAGTTTATGATCTGATCTCACCAATGAGGGATATACTTCCGGTGTGGAGCATTTTGTCCCCATGTTTGTGATGATGAGATCTAGTATATTTTCTCCTCTTGTGGGAACGGTGACTAGTTGTTCCATGGCATTTGAATTTATGAACTCCAGGAACCTTTGGGCTAAAAGTTGGGGCTTGAGTAATGTTCCCAGTCTATATTCGGTAGTTGAAGTCACCCAATATAATGGTGTTTGGAGATACATTTATACCCTCCAGTGTCTTCAGGAAGGCTGTGTGGGGTTCCTGAGTTTGAGAGGGTGGCCTGTAGCATGCTACAAATTGTAGAGCAGTTTTGCCTATGGTTAATTGCACCTGGATGGTTTCCGATGCTTTGCATTGCCACCAACCTGGAGGTGTGGGTATCCTTGATGAATATGGATACACCCTCCTTTTGTGGTGTGGTCCGGGTTTTGGGGCCGGAACGCATGATATGAGGTAAAACCTGATAGTGCCGGGTGCTCTCAGGAGCCTTGAACCAGGTTTCAGTTACAGCACAGACATCGATGTTCTCCATACTGAGAAGGGCCTCGAGTGCGTGCATTTTGAGATTTAGACTTCTGGCATTGAGCAGCATTACCCTTAGTTTCTTCCCATTTTTGTTTTCTAGGGTGGTAGGTTTAGAATTTGAGCCTTGCCTAAAAGGCACTATGGGGGTGGCAAGAGCCTTAGCCAATATCCGAATCCCAGGGTGACAGGTGCAAGCCGTCCCTTGGCAGCGTGGCTTGTCAAGTATGTCATCCCAGGCAGACAGACACTGGATCCCTTTGAATGACACCAGAAATTAAGCCAATTGTTAAAGCTGATCATCTTGTCTCTATGTTGTGGCATCATTCTTGGTGAAGGAAGGATACTGCTCAGGGTCAGGGTCATACCTGCCTGGGCTACATAATCAGAGAGCTCCTCTATGTCTCTTTTCATGTAGTCCAGGGAGGTACATCTCAGGTCGTTCACACCAGTATGGACAATGACTGTGTCATATTTGTACTTGCTGTGGAGTGACCAGTGCTTGTGTTATGTGGCGGATTCTAGCGCCCGATAGGCAGCTTACTGTGACCCTCCCCTTATTCAGCCTGGTGAGTGGGACGCCAGTGTGTCTGACTATGGAGTCACCTATGACAAGTATGTTTGGTGTTGTATTTGGCCTTAAGGGCTGTGACTGCTTTGCACACTGATTTTGTGGTTTATGTGTTGCCTGTGGTATGTCATGAGGTGGCAGTTGCTTGGGTGTCTGCTTTGGAGGCCTCTGCTGTTTAGGTAAATTTTGCTCAGAGCCTCCAGTATGTCTTTGTGTGTTTATGTGTTTGATTCATTGTTGTGATAGCTTTATGTGAAACTGGTTTTGTGGTGTGTGTAGTTGCCTTCTCCTCCTGTCTGGTCTTGCCAGTCCTGAGTTGAGAGAGCTCAGCCTCCAGTTTGGCCAAATAGCTGCATCTCTCGCAAGTATTTGTGTTATGCGGGAGGAGGAGAGGGTTGTCTGTGTACATGAGGCAATTGTAACATTGCCTCAATATTCCCAGATTCACCAACTGGACAGGAGAGGACGCCAGCATCTGGCCCTTCGACATGCTAGAGAAATTAAGAAGTTAGGGGTGTAACTGAATAAGAGAGGACTTAGTAAGGAAGTGGGTACTCCTGGGGGGGGGGGTTCGCTAGTGAGGGACTTTGTATAATACAGAAGTGCTAAACCTGAAAAGAAGATGCTTTTAAGACAAGTGCTGAGCTTTTTTTTTTTTTTTTGGAGAAAAAAAAAAAAGCTTTTAGGAACAAGTGCTGCGCATTTTAGTTAAGGGATATACTGTTAGATTACTAGTAGAGCAGTTCTAAGGGAAAAATGAAGAACAGACTTTATGGAGCCAGAAAAAGTTTAACCTTGTTAAACCAGCGCTGCCCGATGCTGCTCTAGTGGCAACTCCGCTAAAAGCGTGCTTGATAGCAGGGGCTGGAAAGAGCCAGGAATTGACCCAAAACGGCCAATAAAACTACAGTTTCAAGTCAGTAACCACTCCCACGGGGGGGCAGGGAAGCTGCTCAATGTTTTCACTGCCACTGATCAACAGAGAGACTTTCCTTTAGCCCAAGCAAAAATGGCCTCACAGAAACTTACAAAGAGTTCAAGAACAGCAAGCCTGTAACTGAACTTTTTTAAATCTCAGAAAAGTGGGAAAAAAGCAAGATTGTTTTTTGTTTTGTTTTCAGAGATAGCAGAGGTACACAAGTAATATCAAGTTATAACAGTACAGTAAATGACCCCACACAAGAGTGCTAGGCCAAAGACAGAAAATATGCAAGTTTTGAGAAAAAAACGATTTTAAAATTAAGTGCAAACAGGAAATTGCCTTACAAGACCTACAGGCATAAGTGCCTTGACATTCACATTGTGTCCTAGAGGGCCTAAATTGTTTATAACATAGACGTTGTTTCAAAGTTTTATTATTCCTAAAGACAAACTGCAGAGTATCACCAATAACTTTGCTTATATTATCATCCATCATTAAAATTGGCCAATTCTTTTTCATAATATCACATACAAAGTTAATATTGCTGGAGTAAGTCAGAACCATTCTGTTTCTATCAGACTTATTGGTTAGCTGTGGACTAGTACATTGTGTCTCAGGTTTCTTAGAAAAATAAGGGATAACTCCTTTCATATTAACTTCTTCTATGGCCCATTCTATTACTCCTATACTATATCCCCTTTGCAGTAGTTCAATGCGTAAAGTGTCTAAGGCTCTGTTCAAAGATGAGCCATCAGTATGTAAAAGCATTAGTCTAAAAACTTGGTTCTTAACCACATTTCTAGCAATGTGTCAGGGATGCATGCTCATATTATGTAAAATATTATTTTTCTTGCAGGGTTTCCTATACATACTAGTTGATAAGGTGCCTAGATCATTAATATTAACCATTATGTCCAAAAATTCAATGCATGTCACAGAGCTATGCATAGTAAAACTAAGACAGGAAGTCGTGTTCTGTAAATAATCAATAAACTGATCTAAAATATGGGAGGTCCCTTGCCAAACAAAAAAGATGTCATCTACAAAGTGTCTGTAGAACTTCACATAATTACTAAACAAAATGTTAGAAGAAACAGACTGTTTCTCCCACTGAACAAGAACTAGGTTGGCATATGAGTTAGCACACGCTGTTCACATAGCCACCCCTATTTTCTGCAAAAAATAGTCAGTTTCAAAGGCAAAGATGTTATTTTCCAAGATCATCTGTAGTATAGCACAAATAAGTTCCATCTTAGAATTAATAAATGTCGTCTCAGATACAAGGAACATCCTGATATTGTCAACCCCTAAATCATTGGGGATGACTGTGAACAAACAGTTTACATCTAGGGTTACAAGAATAACACCTTCCAAACTATTAGACTTATTGGACCATTCAATATAGGTATATTGCTCAGTGGGAGAAACAGTCTGTTTTTTTCTAACATTTTGTTTTGTAATTATGTGAAGTTCTAGACACTTTGTAGATGACATATTTTTTGTATGGCAAGGGCCCTCCCATATTTTAGATCAGTTTGTTGATTATTAACAGAACACAACTTCCTATCTTAGTTTTACTATGCATAGCTCTGTGACATGCATTGAATTTTTAGACAAAATGGTTAATATTAATGATCTAGGCACCTTATCATCTAGTATGTACAGGAAACCCTGCAAGAAAAATAATATTTTACATAATATGAGTATGCATCCCCGACACATTGCTAGAAATGTGGTAAAGAACCAAGTTTTTAGGCTAATGCATTTACATACTGATGGCTCATCTTTGAACAGTGCCTTAGACACTTTATGCATTGAACTACTGCAAAGGGGATATAGTACAGGAGTAATAGAATGGGCCATAGAAGAAATTAATATGAAAGGAGTTATCTCTTATTTTTCTACAAAACCTGAGACACAACATATTAGTCCACAGCTAACCAATAAGGCTGATAAAAACAGAATGGTTTTGACTTACTCCAGCAATATTAACTTTGTATGTGATATTATGAAAAAGAATTGGCCAGTTTTAATGACGGACGATAATATAAGCAAAGTTATTGGTGATACTTCGCAGTTTGTCTTTAGGAATAATAAAACTTTAAAACAACACCTATGTTATAAACAATCTAGGCCATCTAGGTCACAATGTGAATGTCAAGGCACTTATTCCTGTAGGTCTTGTAAGGCATGTAGATTTATTTGGTTGACTACCTCTGTTATTCATCCTAGGACCTTTAAAGGGGTCTATATTATAATACCGAAAATCCTTTTAAGCGAATGCGAAAACACTGACATGTATTGCGCGAAACACGATTATGTCAAACGTACTAAACCGCAAACTCCAAAATGTCAAAGTGTCATGGTTGGTCCATGTGCGGTACAGCTCCGTAAGGTAAGTGTGCGATAGTTACAGACCTTAGGGTTAGGGTGCGGGTTAAGGTAAGTGCATAGATAGGTAATGTATGTAAGGTTTAGTGTAGAGTTAGAATTAAGGTTTTGTTAAATGTATGTGTGTGGATTATTTGTTTTGTTTTGGTATATCGCTGTAGGGTAAGTGTGTGATAGTTACAGACCTTAGGGTTAGGATGTGGGTTAAGGTAAGTGCATAGATAGTAATGTATGCAAGGTTTAGTGTAGGGTTAGATGTAGGGTTTTGGTGCTTTACTTTAGGTTTAGAAGTAGGGTTTTGGTTAGTGTATGTATGTGGTTTATTTATTTTGTTTGGGTAGGCAGCATGTAGTGGGAGGTGGAGTTGACCGACTATGGGGATTCGACTTTTTGTATTTCACGGTTTAGTACATTCGGCATATTCGCAGTTCGCGCAATACGTGTCGGTGTTTTCATGTTGGCTTAAAGGAAGTTTTGCTATTATAATATAGACCCCCCCCTTTAAAGACATCAGTTTTCATTTTTATGCAGACTATAACAGTGGTAATCTTATTTATATGGCACAATGGCATGTGAAATGTTCTACATAGGAAAGACAAATCATACCCTTAGGGAGTGCATACTGGAGCATGTTGGTGATAAAAGGGATGGAAAATTTACTAATGCACTAGCTAAGCATGTGTTAGATTTTTATGACACTCGTCAGTAATGAAACTGAATTTTTGGAGCTGAAATGGAGCCTAGATTTTAGAGCAGATGTGTCTCAAGGGTTAAACAGTGCCATCTCTTTAAAACCTGCTTTAAAAAGAAGAGGTCTAAATCACTGATTATATCACATGATTAATATTTTCACTATGATTGGCCAAATAGTTGTTTTTAAATGATTTGTTTGAATGTGTATTTTATAGTCTGAAGAAGCAAACTCATTGCGAAAGTGCTTTCCTGATTTTATCTGTTATTTTATTAAAGTATTTATATATTTAGACAACTTCAGCCTACTGGACATCTTTGACTCTTGCATACTATATTATTTTTGGATTTGTCCTGTTCCTGATACGCTTCCTTTTATAGCTATGTAGGACAGCAGGAAGGGTATGCCCAGTACTGGCTTACCCACACTATGCGGTACCACCCTAGTTGACAAGTACCACTGCAGTATATGTGGTGAGACAAATAACTGGGTGGGGGTCATAGGTCATATGCATGGATGTCAAAGTGGGGGTCCCATACTCACCCCCAGCCTCTTCAGTAAGAAGTCTGAAACTAAAAATGTTTATGCCAAAACAATCTGATCTGTAATCGATACTGTTATTCCTGCAGTCTCAAAGATAGGACACACCACTATGTTAAATGAGACCAAAATGTTAAGCAAATATCAGCACAGTCTGTTCAAATGTATATTGTGTACAGATGCCTCACCGCCCTATAGTCCCATAGAAATGCAGTAACATGTCCCTAGCTTTAAGCAGCATCCAGCTGTCAACTAGAGTGATGGCTCAACACAAACAGAAAGCAATTGTCAGTAACACCCAGTCAAATTATTGGTGCCACCCCAGGGGGATGTCCATTGCCTGGCAGCCTTGGAATATATGATCATCAGAATGCACTACCTTGCTACAGATGGCCTGCATCTGTCACACCTGACCTACAGGCCTCTGGCAAATGCCCATGCCTCACCCACAGTGCCCTGTTAGGGAGTGTCATGGGGTCCATAACACCAACATAACAGTCTACATAATGCAAAGAAAGGCCATGCTGCTAAATGCTAGGAGCAAACCTGCCAGCCTCAGAGAGCCAGGAATCTGTGGACAAAGACATGAATAATGGGGCGATAAAGGTCCAAAGAGAAGGACACCTTTGAAATACTGCTCTAATAATGTCAGAAAGTTGATGGAATGGTTGTATTAGCATTGAATGTCTGAGGGGTATGAAGTTTGAAACTGCAATGTCAACTGTCAGTAATACCTGACTTCAACCCTGAGTAACTTGCAACACACTTTTCCTTGAAAATCACACTCATTTGAGTAACCACCCAGATATATGAATCATGAATCGGGCCATTCTGTGATACTCTGTACAGTCGACAGGCAGGGCCAGGAGTCTAAGCATGGAAATGCACTCATTGCAGGCAGTCCTAACCCTAGATGATGGTGACATGTCTGCACCCACAGAACCCTGGCCCACAGCCATGGTGAGTAACACACCCTTCCCTGATCACTCATCCTATGCAACATCCTGACCCCAAAATGTGGCCAGCCAAGTCAAATGAGGTGGGCCATACATATATGTTTGACACACATAGTCCTCCTGGCTGGTCAAACAGTCTGTCACATAAACACAAGACCCTCCAAGTGCAGTCAACCTCTGAGAAGACCGCTATGCAAAGTACTGGTAGCTATAGGCCAACTTATCTGACCCAGAACACCCCTCCCCCACATATCTTATCCTCTACAAATCTATCTGGAGTCTGCCTGTCACACTGATCCTGCCTGACTTATATTACCCAACCATGGACTGGAAATAAGACCATGCCTGAACAGAAATGCACAGAGATTCCACCATTGTAATATACCACCAATGTGCTGGACTGTTTCCACAGCTCCAGCTGTCAATTGGTTGTAGGCACACCTCTCAACAGGCTGGGTTGTGCAAGAATGCCTAGCATTTGGCTCATAATATTGGTGTGTGCAACATCCATCCTGTATTGTTCTGGTAAATCACTGTGATGATCTGAAGAGGTATGTCACGATGTACTGAAACAATAAATGACACTGTCAAATGTCATATATGTTAGATGTTTACTAAAACAAACTCTGTAACCCTAGCAACCCATACATTACTAACAGAAATAGTCACAATCACCATATGGCCCATTGTCACCCCACTTTGATAGACTATCTCCAGATATCCTGTACCAATAGGTTGAGAGGTATGGCCATAGCGAAAAAAAAAAAAAACAGATGGGAGTACAACAATCCCTGGAATGGAATCCAACATTTACTATAGAAGGTCACACTGATCATGCTCATACACTTAGAGAACTGTCAGTAGGCTCTAGGAATTAACAGCCCTTTCCCACCCAGTGCACTTCCCATTGCCCTACTTTAGCAGTCCTGCAGGTGTCTGTCATAGAAGTCCCTTTTGTCAGGCCTCAGCCCTATAAGCTCTGTGGCATGTGTGATAACTGTAGAACACTATAGTACAAATAACTAGTTAGGTAGGAGTTCTGATCAGTCCTGGCAAATGTAAATGTGTGTGTGTGTGTGTGTGTGTGTGTGTGTGTGTGTGTGTGTGTGTGTGTGTGTGTGTGTGTGTGTGTGTGTGTGTAAGAACAGTATCCTGTCTGTGTGTGGGGGGGGTGTTATTGTGTTTGTGTGAGAACCATTTCCATTGGGGGTGGGTTTTACTACATTTTGCTGTTGGGCACCCAGTACATGCCCCAGTGTCCACATTACAAGGCTCACAGTTGTCACCCATTGTAGAGGGACCTGCAGACACTCTGCAGCCCTATAAGCATTGTGCCATATGCAATAACTATTTGACAGTATGGAATAGATAACAGGATAGGCTGCCCATCTAGTCCTTGGATATCACTCCCTACTCAGGAATCATACACAAACACACTCAGGTAGGCAACAACCCCTACATTAGTAGGTGGCCTGCAAACTGGCTCACAGATAGAACCCACAGTGTGAAAGCAGCAGGCTCTATGTCAGACTGCTGAACAGTCATGATTGGAGTCACACAGGTTGAGAACCTGGGTCCCCTCATGTTTGGGATCCACACTTCTGAGGACCAGCCCAATACGAAGGTGCCTTGGTTGACAATGTTTGCAGATGACTACAAGGTGGGTGCTATTATTACCCCCCCATGTGAGATTGACATCCTTCACAAAGGCCTCTCTGAAATCTATGACTGTTGTCAGAACCCTGGACATAAGCTCAGTGCCAGATGATGTGACATCATCCCCTTTGGGTACGACATGGTTCCCATAAAGTAATACATTGATGGTAGTCCACTGAGCACTGATGTTGGTATAATGGAACTGGGAAGACAGGTTGAAAGTGAGCTCTCTGTTGACTACCACAGTGCCACTGTCTTCTGAAAGTCCTTCCATGTGTCACTTCTCCTGACTCAAGATGTTGAATCTGGGAAGTAAAAGGACAGTATTTCCCTGTACTCTCCCTTCACTTGGCCAATCAATGTGTACTATGGCCCATTTTCCTTGTACCCCAGTGGACACCTGCAACAAGAAGAGAGGCTGCAAATGTACCTCAGAAAGAGGATTTTAGGTACTACACACTAGCCCCATATGGACAGACTCCAACAACTCCAATGAATCTCTGTTTCATATGGGCTACTTAGGTGCGATCTCTGCCTGACATACACAGCCATGTCTGACCCAACCCTGTCAAGAATGTTACATCTGAAGAAACCAGTCTGTACACACAACATGCCCAGATACCTCAACCCCATCCTCACAATCAACAGGACATGCTGGAGGGACAGATTCAGAATGCAAAGACTGGCCATGCTATGGAATAGGTGTCACATACATGTCAAGCAGAGCACATCACTGGCCCTCTTCAAGAGAAATCTGGAGGAATGGATGGGGAATAAAATACCCACCCTGGGGATCACTCCAGTGACTATACTCAGTAGACACACTGGGGACTATCATCAAGTGGCATGATGCCAGTGTATTCCCATGGACTAGCCTTGTAAAGCCTCCATGGCCATTGTCACGTACACAACTATGAATCTTTGAACCTATGGATCTCAGTACTGTCAAATGTGTGTGTGTGTGTGTGTGCATTAGTGTGTATAAAAGTGTTTGTGAGTGTGTAAACATGTGGTTGAAAGTAGTTGGTGGCCCATCTCACCCATTACAACTACCAATGCCATACCTTACAAGTGCTGTAAATGTTATAAACTATTTAGGTACCTTGGGACACTCCCCAACTTATAAGTTCTGTGGTGTGTGCAGTAACTGCATAACACTGTAATACCAATAACTACATAGCTAGGGGTTCTAATATAAGTCCTGGCACATGTGTGTGTGTGTGTGTGTGTGTGTGTGTGTGTGTGTGTGTGTGTGTGTGTGTGTGTGTGTGTGTGTGTGTGTGTGTGTGTGTGTGTGTGTGTGTGTGTGTATTATTGTGCGTATGTGTAGGTTACAGTATTTTGTGGCCTCTCCCACCCAGTCCATCACCCATTGTCATAATTTGCAAGGCCTGGTGATATCCCTCACCTCAGAATTATCTTTGAACAACTGTCACCCCATACCTCTGTGGCACATGTAATAAATGTGCAACAATGTAGTAACAATATATAGACAGGTATGGTGCATCCATTGAAAAGGTAGTAATGAAGCTGGTAGTTATAGACACGTCCATACCAGGGACTTCAACTCTTAGGGCTGCTAAAGGGGAATCAATACTAATTACATGTTCATTAGATTGAAAATGCAGGGGTACAGACCTCTTATCGTTGTGTGCATGAAAGTCAATCACCACACTGTTCTCAGGAAGTAGGGGTTTATAAATTCCTGCTTTCCTTTTAAGGTAAACCTCATCCATCAACTGGGTAAAACGGCCTGTAGGGTATCCCCTTTTAGTGAACATTTTCATTAATAAATCACATTCCATCAAAAATTCAGACTCAAGTGATACCATCCTAGCAGCCCTCACTAATTGGCCCTTCACTACTGCTCTTTGCTGGTGGTAAGGATGTGAGCTTGAAAAATGTAGGAAGGCATTTGAATAAGTAGGCTTCCTAAAAACCCTCGATAAATACCGCTTGTTAAACTGATCTTTGTATAGGTCAATGTCCAGATAAGTGATATTATCACCACTAAATTCCCAAGTAAAATCCAGGAACCCAGTAAACTTGGTAATACGCTTGACAAATTCCGATGCCAGTACAAAATCACCATTCCAGATGATAAAAATATCATCCAGGTACCGGGTGTACCATACCACCCTCTGTTTAAACATAGCACTTTGAAGAGAAAAGTTCTTTCCCAGTGGGCCATAACCATGTTAGCAAAGGTGGCCCCACAGGGTCAGCCCATGGCTACACCCCTTTTCTGTAAATAATATTCACGGTTAAACATAAAATAATTATTACTCAAGACCAAGTCAAGCAAGTATTCAATCAAGTTAATTTCTTTACCATCCACTTTTTTATCCAGCAAAAATTCCCTTACCCATTCACTACCTATCCCTTGGGGGATCGTTGTATATAAATCATGAACATCGATGATGAGAAAGTTATAATCATCATGATAGGGAAGCTTGGCAACAGAATCAAGAAAAGCCCAAGAGTCTTTACAAATATGCAATTCACCCCTAAGATGTTGTTTAAGTTTACTATCCATGACCTTAGTGCAACCAAAGGTGATGGATTGTCTGCCAACAACAATTGGGCACAGAGGTGGATTTTCCAGATCCTTATGGATCTTTGGCAATCCAAAAATGACTGGTGTTAGTGGGCACACAATGCTTAAATAATTGTACATTTCCACACTAATAGAGCCCTCAATGAACAAGTCATTAATAAAACCCCTAACACGTTGATAGGCTCCATTAATGATCTTTTTAGGCACTTTCTCATAAGCCAAACTAGCCAACAATGTGCACATTCTCCTGTTATAATCGGTTTCATCCATAAAGATTAAACCGCCCCTTTATCGGGTTTAATAATGCGGATGCCGGCAAATTTCACCCATCCAAAGCCTCTCTCTCACAAGATGACAAATTATTGAATAAATCATGATGCCTATTACTCAATACATTCCTTAATGTCATTCTCACACACTTTTTCATACAGCAAGACAGAATTATGCAACGGAGGATTATAAGTACTCGCCACTCTAAATTATCGATCACATTGCTAGTGTTACCTAACAAAATGTTTAAGTTAAGCTTGCGAGTGTAACATTTAAGATCAATCAAGGTTTTCACTAAATCGGAATGAGCAGATGGTACAAATGTTAAACCTAACACTAACGGTAACACTTCAATTAATGTGTCTGAGGGAACAAAAGACGAATAATTAAAGATCTTAAAATCACCCAATTTGTTGTAAAAAATTCGTACACCAGTCTCAAATTCGTCATTCAACAATCAGTTCAACTGAATGTCATCCCCCTCCGTTATCTCCTCCGCTTGTTCTGCTTCCTCCTCCATTGCCTTCCGTTCGCTCTGCCCCATTGTTTGAATTGATGGTTGCCGTTGGCCCTGCAAAATCACTTATTTGGACATTGACTATACAAAGATCAGTTTAACAAGCGGTATTTATCAAGGATTTTTAGGAAGCCTACTTATTCAATGCCTTCCTATATTTTTCAAGCTCACAGCCTTACCACCAGCAAAGAGCAGTAGTGAAGGGCCAATTAGTGAGGGCTGCTAGGATGGTATCACTTGAGTCTGAATTTTTGATGGAATGTGATTTATTAATGAAAATGTTCACTAAAAGGGGATACCCGACAGGCCTTTTTACCCAGTTGATGGATTTGGTTTACCTTAAAAGGAAAGCGGGAATTTATAAACCCCTGCTTCCTGAGAACAGTGTGGTGATTGACTTTCATGCACACAACGATAAGAGGTCTGAACCCCTGCATTTTTAATCTAATGAACATGTAATTAGTATTGATTCCTCTGTGGGGGATTCCCCTTTAGCAGCCCTAAGAGTTGAAGTCCCTGGTATGGACGTGGCTATAACTACAAGCTTCATTACTACCTTTTCAATGGACGCACCATTGTTAAAGGCGATTTTAAATAAAAATTGGTGCTTCCTTTTGGAGGACCTTTGTATTAGGAATAAGTTGAGTGACCTACCAAAAATTATTTTTAGGAAGGGTTGCAATTTGAAGCTCAAATTGGAAAGATTTATGGTCACAAATTCATTTCATTGTGGGATGGTGAAATATGGTAGGTGTCGTTCTTGTAAATATGTGAATGTGACTAAATCATTCACTGTTCGGAATAAGAGGTTTTATTTGAAAAGTAAATTTAATTGTGAATCTAGCAAAGTGGTGAATTTAGCTTTGTGCCAGGGTTGTTCTGCTTTCTATGTTGGTAAGACCGAAAGGTGTTTGAAGCAGATAATCTATGAGCATGTTTATAACATGAATAAATTGAATTTGAACAATGCTTTGGCTAGGCATGTAATGTCTTTCCCTACACATCAATTTCTGTTTTGTGCCATTGACAAAATAGGAGAGAATTGTAGGGGTGGACCCTGGTCTTTAAGATCGGATGAGAAAGAGTTGGCTTGGCAATTATGGCTCAATGCACATGCACCCCCAGGCCTCAATGACTTCCTTTCCATTAAATGTATTCTTAAACTGAAATCCCTTGAGAGATGAATTCTGACTTTCTAGTTTATGCATTTATTTTATTTATTACATTGATGCATTTATAATTTTTAAAAGTTTGCTTTTAGTGAATATTATATGCACTTTTGGAAATTATGTAACACTTAATATTTAGTTGAGATGTTCATGTTAAAGTTTGCATTTCATGTCTAGAAATGGTTTTATTGAGCTTTCTATATATATATATATATATATATATATATATATATATATATATATATATATATATATATTTTTTTTTTTTCAACTTTTTCCTTTAAATGTGGGCATGGAACTCAATTTAGTTGTTAGTGATGTAATTCATTTTTTGAATTTAGTGAAGCTGTGTTGCTTGTACTTTGTCTGAAGAAGTTTGCTTATGTCAGTAAACAAAAGCACTAACATTTATTTCTTGTGGCTCTGAGAGTTTTTTCACCTATTTGTGTTTCTATATGTCTGGTGTTACATTAATTATGTACCTGTGCCTCCAGGCTGGCCCAAAACATGCGTCTGGTGACTGCTGGTGTGGCACTTGCAACAGGGGCATGACGCGCTGCAATCCTCCTCTGAGTACCCCTGCACATTTGACTGTGTGGGACCTCACCAGCACTCAGGATATGGCTAGTGCTTGCATCCTCACTTGCCATAGACACCACAGTAGCCTATTCCATGCCACCACCTGCAAACTGTCCATTGCTTGTGGCCACTGGTGATTGGGTATGTGTGGGCTTTGTGACTGTGTGCGGGGATGGGGTTGACAATAGTGGGATGCCAACCGATGGCACAGATTCAGCCCCTGACAACCCCATTACACACACACACACACACACACACACACACACACACACACACACACACACACACACACACACACACATACATAGAGGTGAGGTGCCACAAAGCCATTAGACAGACCTCACATTAGCCGACTGGAGGCATTCACGACATACAGACTCTGGACAGACCCTCAACATCATGCATTGCAGCCCTTTCCATTATTGTTACTACTAATAGTGTCATAGTTTAGTACTAGGCTATCTGCCCCGGGGCATTTGTAAGCCTAGCCATAGTGATGTGGCATTTGCCACCCCATGAAATGGTACAAAAATGTACAGAATAAATTTAGAATACTGTGTCTAGTAGTGACACAATGAAGGTCCCCTTATATAATAGAATTAGTTTACTGTGCCCCTGTCTAGCAGTGACACAGATGTGACCCCTGGGGTAAACTTACGATCTCCCATCCACTCATCAAGATTTCTCTTGAATAGAGTCAGTGAGGGGCTCTGCCTAATACGAACTGGGATCTTGTTCCAAAGCATGGGAAGCCTCTGGGTTATGAATCTATCCCTCCAGCATGTCCTATTCATACTTGTGCCGAGGTTTAAGTCTTTAGCTCTCGTGGTCCTGATGGACTTGGATTTTTTGAGGTGGAGTATGTCCATCAGATCCTGATTGGACATGGCCTTGTACGTCAGGCAGAGATCACCTCTGAGCAGGCGGTATGATACTGAATAGAGCTGAAGTTTCTTTAGTCTGGCAGAATAAGACATATGTTGGAGACCCTTGATCCTCTTGGTGAGGTACTTTTGTGGTCTCTCCAGCTGTTGCAAATGCCGGGTGAGGTACATATCAAATGGGGCATTGTACTCAATCATGGGTCTGATGAGGGAGGAATATAGGGGTACAATGACATCCTTGGATCTGGATGTGAATCCTTCATGATGAGGTGTGCAAGGTAGAATGTTTTTCTAACCACTTTGGCAACGTGGGTATCAAATGAGAGGTCGCTGTCAACTTGGGTCCCTAGGTCCCTGATTACTTTTTCAGTACTCAGTGGGTTGCTGTCTATGTGATAATTTGTGGGTACTTTGTTTTTCCCAAAGGGATGACTATACATTTTTGGCATTTAGTTTAAGGCCGTGACTCGCACCAGTTGTCCGTTCTGTGAGGCCTTTTTGTAGTATGTGTGTGTCTGCTGGTGTATTGACTATGGCGCCTAGTTTGCAGTCATCTGCGAACTTTGTCAGCCACAGCCCTCCCGTGTTTGCTTTAACATCTGAGAAATAAATGCCGAACAAGAGGGGTCCCAGGACAGATCCCTGTGGGACACCACTTGTGACTGGCTTTGAGTCTGACATTGCTCCAGCGATTTTAACTTTATGGGTTCTGTCCTTTAGCCAGTTTGCAACCCATCTAATGACATAAGGGTTTACATTTAAGCTGTTGAGCTTATCTATGATGCCTGAGTGGGGTATTGTGTCGAAGGCCTTAGCCAGGTCCAGGTATGCTGTATGGACTGCTTTGCCCCCGTCAATGGCTCTAGTGACTGTTTCGAAAAAGTCAACCAGGTTTAAAAGGCAATATCTGCCCTTTACAAAGCCAAACTGGGTGGGGTCAAGTGTCTGTAGGTCCCCTATGTCTCTGTTTATGAGTTCCATAATGATTCTTTCCATAGCTTTGCAGACCAGGCTGATTAAGCTTATGGGGCGGTAGTTTCCAGGGTCTGTAGAGGCACCCCCCTTGTGGAGTGGGACCACTGTTGCTGTACCAGTGTTCAGGTACATATCCCGGTAAGGCTAAGGTTAAATAGCATTTTATGTGTGGGTTTAGCTCCTCTTGGAGTTCACGTAACACGCAACCCGGGATACCGTCAGGTCCCATTGATGCTGTGTTTTGCTTTGTTTAGGGCGGTTCTCACTTGGACATCTGAGATGACAGGGAGATTACATTCAGCTGGAATAAGTATTTCTTCTTTTGGGGGTGAAGGAGGGGAGAAATTTGCACTGAACCTGTCAGCCAGAATGTTGGCAATATCTGTGGGTTCAGTGTATTTTTTATTGTTGTGAACCAACTCTGAGCATATCTGAGGGTTTCCGCCCAGGTTTCTAACATAGCTGAAGAAGGCTTTGTGGTTATCTTTAGTGTCCTTAGCGATTTTTCTCTCAAAGTTGGCCTTGGATGTTTTTATAAGAGAATGTAGTTTTCTGCTAATGTTGATCAGAGATGTCTTCCCTTCATGGGATTTTGCTCTGACGTGCAGTAGCTTCCTTCTTTTGTTATACAATTTGTTTATGGCTGAGGTCCACCAGACAGGGCGCTTACCTTTGGTGGAGAGGGACTTGGATTTGTTTGGGATTGCATGATCCATGCATTCTTGGAGATGTCCATAGAAAGCATTTGTGAAGGATTCGGCATTGTGGGATGTGGTATCCACTGACACAGTGGGCTTAAAGGATACCATCTCAGTCTTAAGAAGAGTGAAGTCTGCTTTTGAGAAGTTTTTCACTGTGGTCTTTTGTGCTGGGGGTGGAGGTGGGATATGTATATCCAGGGTGATTAGTTTGTGGTCAGATCTCACTAGTGAGGGGTATACTTCCGGTGTGGAGCATTTTGTCCCCATGTTTGTGATGATCAGGTCTAGTATATTATCTCCCCTAGTGGGAGAGGTGACTAATTGTTCCAGTGCATTTGAAATTATGAATATGCACCTCTAGGATACGTGAGTGGTGTTAGTAGGTGATGGCCCTTCACCTAGCACACACTGCACTCATGTAAATTATTGCTGTTCACCTGTATAGCATTGTGGCAACTCCTGCAGAACATACCTCCCAATTGTATGGGATTTTGCTGAATGCCTACATGTGTAACTCATATGTTTGGTCCATTCCACATGACTCTTGTGTTTGTCTGATACATGACTGGGTTAACCTGTGGAGTGGTGCCACTAATTAATGCCCTAATTTGAGGTGCAGACTGCATAACCTGCAGTACATGTATGTTAAAACAAAGTCGGTTACTCAAACAACTTCCCAAGCTTACAGTGGATATAGTAGTGTACACACACCTGTTAACATGCCAGGATTTTGTGATATATCACATGACACCTCAGAAATCAGGTCATAACATTGCCATCATTTCAAATGACATATATTCTGTGGAATCCAACTGAAGAACATGCACATCAGTTACAGGTAATAGCTGGTAACTGAAATAGGTAAAATAGGCTGGTTGCATGAGTATGCACACTCTTAAAGTAATACTCTGTTAAAGCACCTTTTGATGTAATCACAGCATGCAGTCCTCTTGGGAAGGTGTTTATCAGCATGGCACATCTTGACTTGCCAATGTTTGCACATTCTCCCTTGCAAAACACCTCCAACTATGTCAAATTGCAAGGGAATCCCCTGTGCACTGCCCTCTTCAGGTCACCCTGCATATATCTTATTGGACGTAGGTTGGACTCTGACTCGGCCAGTGCAAAACGTTACATGTGTTCTGATGAAGCCATCCTTTTGTTGATTTGGATGTATGGTTTTGGGCCATTGTTGTGTGGAAAGGTGGAATTCCTCACCATTCACTGCTGTGTTGCAGACACCAGAAGGATTGGAGCCACAAGGGACAGATGTTTGGAATTGTTCATAATCCCCTCTAACTTGGCTACAGCCCCAGTTTCAGCTTGTGAACAGCAACCCCAAAGCAGGACACTGCCATCACCATGCTTCACCATGGGGGTGGTTTTGTTGTGGTGATGTGCAGTGGTGTTATTGTGCCAAGCACACCTGACAGAATTGTAGCCAAAGAGTTCAGCTATGGTCCCATATTACCATAATACATTTTCCCACTTGCTTTTTG
>NC_056731.1:1860631405-1860696405 GCF_019279795.1 Protopterus annectens
ACATTTGCAGCCCTCTCATTTGCAGCTGTACAAGAGATTGAGAAACATTTATGCATACCTATCCTTCTCATACTTAGACTAGACTTTGTTACACAATAATTGATACTGATACTTACACACTGCTGGGATATTCTGTGCCCGAGCATCTTCAATCCACTGGTCCATCAGGTCCCTCTTCCTGCTCATCAGTCCACGGAATACCAGTAGCACTGGTGAGGTCACATGCAAGATGGTCCCAGGCCTCCGCTTTGAATTGGGAAACCTGGTACTAGTCCTGCAGCAGTCTCCCTTTATGGTCTTTTATGAGGAGACCAACCATGACCCTGGTTTCCTGAATGTCCAAACCCTGCGCCCAAAAATAGCACACCCTCACCAACACCAGCCATAGTGCCTGCAGTGATCAGCTGCAACTGGTTATGGTTGTATTCCTCTGCTTGCAGGGTTTAAATAGGGCTGGATTCCCACCCTTTGTCATGATTGGCCAGGTCGGAATATGCTGAGTTAAGCTAAGTGACGAGCAAGCCCACTTAGCTAAGATAAGCATTGCTTAAAGATGCTAAGCACTGCTTACTGGTGCAGAAATCTGCTTATCTATGCTAATTATTGGTGAGCATTTAGATTTAAGTAATGCTTACACTGGCTAATCATAGATGAGCAGAATTTAGCATTGTTCAGCTTTCATTTTATGGATAATCAGGATTGTGGAGTTGATTCCTAATCAATGATATCTTATGAAATATATGTTTACCTACCATAGCATCCCTTATGTGCTTTCATTACATTATATTCTTTTGTGGCTATACTGTATGGGACACTTGTGTTTATATGGGGGTTTCACATCTGTAATACACTGACACCTCACATTTGGAACTGCTACACTACCCTGGTTAACAAATATATATTATTCACTACCTATTTATAAAAAATGTATTTTAGTGCTGCTTTCACATACAAAAATGAATGGACTGTATTGGGGCTCAAACCATGAATGACTGCATGCTAAGCAAAAGCTCTAACCACTACACTAGCTCACTTTGACTTGTTTGGCTGTATATTTCTATTTAGCTCCTTCGGATGTTTAAGCTATGCTGAACAAAGCTGCGCGACATGCACAGCCGCTCAGCTACACTTTAAAGTTGAGTGGGGAGAGGAAAAAATATTTGTTTTATTTTTCTTAGTATAGGGATATGCACATAGCTAACACATACCTCTAGCACATCTTAGAGGATAACATCTGGACAAAGCCTAACATGATGGGGGGACAAAGAGGAGCAGATTTTAAATATTGCTCTTACAAACTGAAAGTTGATAGAATAATAGGTTTTGAATTAGCATGACTTATTATTATTTGAAACATGTGGAGTCTTAGACTCAAATGTTTGTCATTATTTAATAACTTTGAGCCTCAGCTCTTTGCCAGGACAGTAGGAGGAACACACCTAACATATGAGGCACAAATCTGGACATTCTGCATATATCTGTTCAGTTGGCAGGTATGCTAACGGTGACCACGGACATTGTTTTTGTTTTTAAAGTGCTGTACAGAACTTCCTGAGAGTGAGGGCATGTTTACTTTCTGAGCACTGCTCAGACATGCCCCTTGCACTCGTACATGGATCGTGTCCATGCAGGTTATACAGCAGCGAGCCTTCATGAATATGCAAGGTGTGCTGTTGTGCTGCATGATCCACTCTTTGCAAGAATAGATTTATTCTTACATGGAGGTTTAATGAATCCCAGGTTGTATCACAAATATTCCTTTCCAGATTTTGATGTGTTAACAGCTCTTAAAGACACTGTACCTAACCATAATGACTCTCATGTGTTCCTTCCTGAACATGTAAAAGCCTTGCTTTAACTAACATTAAACATTTCAACATAAGATAGCAATATCTTACATGTCATACTGACAAACCTAGGGTCCTTTTTGCTTCCCACTCATGGCTATGCAACTAAAATTGGTCATAATGCCGTCATTGTTAACATAAAGCTAAAATTAAACTCAGTTATAAATAAATCATCCTTTCCGGGTTTCTCAGCCACAAAGCCTATGATGCAACAAATAATATTATGATGAAAACAGTGGGATACTCTCTTTAGTAACCCAAATAAATCTGCGTATTATATTATGAATAATATTTATGTTTTTATTTACTTTTAATGGAACTAGGATATGATAAAGGAAATGAACACAGACCAAGATACTCTCTTCAATATCAGAAATATTTCTGCTTAAGATACAATCATTGAGGTGTTTGATATTAACAATCTGTGAATTCCTAAATAATGAAAGGGGGTGTTTCTGAAATAGTAAAGCTAAACCACATAACCTTAGCAAAACTTGTGATCCCTTAATTATTTCAGCCATGTCATCTACTGATATTTTCCTATGTCATTCAAACCTCCTAACAAAATAATTTCATCATACAAAGCCTTGGTCCCATTGAATTGGTAATGGCATTATTAACTAAGCAAATATCAGTCACAACCAATTCAAGAGGTAAAAACAATTACATGAAGGCAGTTGTATGTAAATGAGAAACATTATGAATGTTAACTGACAAGCAAAAAATGTATATATACATAAAATATATAAACAGATTTATACACAATAGTATAGAATGATGCAGGAGTATATTAAATACACATTACTACAAAAACATTTCAACTTACTGCTTTTTACATTTTTAATATGGAAAGTATGTCCACAGAACATGCACAAAACACATGATGGTTGTATTATACCAGTATGACAGTAATCATTTGGCCTACATGAGCACATTCAGGAACTACACTTGTACTCCAGATTCACTGAGTTGCAGTATACAAATGGACAACAAAAAGGGACATATACACACAAAATATATACATAATAATAGTCACACAGCATATAGAAATTCTGCTATGCAACAATGTGATTTTAACAGTCAAGACTCAGTTCAGTTATGGCTTTGAACTTATAGCATATTCATTTAAGTCACTGCTGTGTTAAAAAAATTTGAGAGTAAATATTATGGGGGGGATGTTTGACTGAGTGTAGTGGGTTGGCATAGCATTTAGAAGTAGCCTTCTAAATATTATGCAAGATTTAGGAGCTTGCACCCACTAAATGCAAACTGCTGTAATACCTCTTGATGTATTTATTTATGCATGCATGTTTTTATTTATTTTATTTGCATGTATCTATTTATTTGCATCTATGCATGTATGCATTTATTTACTTTTTGTTGATTTATTTTGAAATGCCTACTGTCTGTGGGTCAAAATGTGAAAACATGGGGTTAGGATTTTCTCTGACTTTGAATTCTTGAATACTTAAGTCCTGCTTACAACTTATTTGAGAAACATGCCAAGGGGCTGCATTTATTTCTGCATTATCTCTACTTTTGAACCTGTTCAAATCTTTTATTCTGCTGCATGGATATCTAGTCTTCCTACATTTTATTGCCAATTGGATTTCTTATGGAAATAATCCACTGCCATCCATAAAGAAAAGGATGTCAGGACAAAATCAGAGAGCTTTGAAACACTGCCTCAAAATCTGTTTTAATATATTGATTTTTTTTTAGAAACTCTGACTGCTACAACAAGTACTGCTAATACCTGATATGATGTTAAAGGTGTATCAGGGATGGCACAGTACATTGCTTCTTGCAAAGAAAGTACTGGAACAAACATGGGAGCAGTCTGAGAAGCTACAACTGCTGCAAATGTTGCAGTATTGGCTGTATTTTCATTAGTGCATAGCCTTAAATGTTGCTGTGTTTGGAGATGTACATGAAAAAGGGTTAAAACGTAAGCACACTTAAATACTGCTAGAATGGTTTCATCCCTTAGGCAAGTAAATACATCCTTTGTTCTTGAATTAGCACTCCCTAGGGAATGTATAATTCACTTTTCCAAGGATGTCTGTGTGATGGGAACGTAATAGCTTGGCAAAAGAATGCTTTTGCACAGAACCCACAAGAAAAAAAATCCTTGAATTTTATTTTATTTTTCTAACCCAGTTATAAAATGTATTTGTTTAATATGTTAAGCAGGCTCATTTTACTACTAAGCAAATGAAAAAATAAACCTTACTGCATGTTTTGGATGTGACAAAATTATGACAAAATAAAATAAAAAAAAAGATTATGTTTAAATGCAAAAGTGAGTGTTTACATGTTTAAAGCCATGCAAAGGTTAACAAGCCATTCACAATATGGAAATGTTATTATTTATCACCATTACAATATACAGCTCTCTAGTTTGTAGCTTTGAGTTATGCAAGTTTTGATCATAAGCATGTCAAATAAGGAAATCTGGTTGTACTAAGAGTGGCTACTTATAAGAAGTGCTATATTAAAAATAGAAATATGAGGAATGGTTAGATCAACGCTAACATACAGCTGTATTTAAAATGTCATTACATTTTTTGAACTAGTTAAGAAAATATATAAGCTGTTTTCACCATTCCAGTGGCACAAAAATTTTGTTTCCATTTTACAAACTTGTCCAGCTGAATCAGCAGATGCTCCAACTGATGTCAGGAAAAGCCTCATTTACCCAGAGGTGAAACTCTGCTGTTGAGAGAGGGAGTCCTCACTGAAGTGCCATCCAATATACAACTAAGTTAAGGGATGCAACAACAATTCACAGGAAGACTGGAAGGACAAGGCTGGTCAGCTTTGTCGGCTGTGGTGACTACGACTTTCTACAAGGTGGGATGATGTTTGCCAAGGAATATTAAAGTATGGCTTTCAAAAAGGAGATGCATTAATGCAATGTATAAACTTCACAGCTGAATACTGTTTATGTAATGCTTCAAAGAAGCATGCTCTTTGCACACTTGTCAGCTTAGATATGAGACTATTTGTGAATTTATTCTTCACTGGTTTGTTTTTTTATTAGAAGTTGGTTCATTTTTATTTTCTGTATTATCTTACTGCTTATATTAAGAAACAAAAAAATAATAATTAGAACTCAAAGCCTAGCCTATTAATTCAACAGTTGCCATATTGTGTAAATGACTGCCCATCTTGCCACACCATTTACTGCCAACAATGCTCATTATAGGTGCAACTGAATGCCTGCTCTGATAGAGAAAGCATAAACTCTTCTGCTAGAACATTAAATATGCCCACCACTCTTTCAGTAAGACAGGTTTCCATTAGTCATATCTAAACATGCTGCACTCTGTTGTATGATGTATCTGCTTCATCTGTTCCATTTTCTTCCACAAAATATCACTCACATTAAACTGTCATTAACTGCTCCATATCCACCAGCTTGATGAATATTTCCAGTTTGTCTTCATAAGACAATTTCCAGTATGCTGCTTACCAGTCTTGTCATTCTTAGTTGCACTATTTCTCTGGAACAACCTTAAACATTTCTTGGTATCATCTCTGGAACTGAACACATCACACCATATCTAGCCTGCCAATAACGCCCTAGAGGAAGAATAATGTCTAACCACCTGGAGTCCAGGTCCTCTGGCTGTTTAACCCATGTAGCGCTCTCACATTACGCAGACTGAGTCATACATAGCACTATGATCTGCCTATAACCCTTTTCTTGAACACTGCATTTATACAAAGGATTTTCCAGCTGAAGTCAGCATGTAGTAAACTTTTGAGTTTGCCCAATCAATCAGCAGAAAATTGCACTTTGATTCATTAAATCAGAACATCTACTTAGTTGTCCACTAATCTTAGACTATCTAGAACTGACTGCAGGCTGCAAACTGGGGCATTTTACACTGTTCTGATGATTTATAATCTTCAAATTGCTTTACAGATACTATCATCTGAGCCATACCATAATGTAAAACTGTAGCCGTCTTAAAACACAGTCATAAGGCATAACAGTAATGACTTTCTGTAACCTAACAGCAATCTATTTATTGCAACTTCCTGAGTTCTTCAACATCGCCAAGCCATTCCAAAGTAATCCATGCTATTTGCAATTGCAGTGCTTAAAGCCTGCATATCTCCAACGAGGAACATTGCTGTACTGAAGTTTGAGAAAACGTTGACCAAATCAATTGGTACCCATTTGTAAAACTGTATTAAATTAACTAGATATGGGTTCTCTTTGATTGTAAAACTACTAAATTAGTTTGATAAAGTTCTTGTTGGTTGTAAAACTGAGGTGAGCTGTCCCTGGCTTTAAAACTGCACCAAACTAGGTCAACAAGTGCTGTTTTTGATTATAAAACTGTACTAAATCAGTTTGATAGGAGTTGTACTTTGGTTGTGAAGTTGTTATAAATATGAAATGTACTTGGCTGGAAAACTGTACTAAATTAGTTTACAATGAATTGTCCTTGCTTGCTAAACTGTTCTACATTAGTTTAATATGCACTGTCTTTAGTTGTAGGTTATTTCTTTTGTTAAACTCACCTGTCAGAAGCAGTCTTCTCAACGGAAGTCTACTTTTAACATTTAAGGAAAGAATGCCTTCTCTAGAGGGAAATAACCCCCCCCCCAAAAAAAAAAAATTGCACAGGGGAATATGAACATGCATCCTCTCTTCCTACTTAATACATTGTCTGAGGTAATTGGTCTATGGAGTAAAGTGGTCATGTAGTAGACAGGCATTTACCAATAAACATGCACACACATACACACACCACACACATGAACAGACATACACACACGTGCGCGCACACACACACACACACACACACACACACACACATGCACACACACACACACACACATGCACACACACACACACACACACACACACACACACATACACACACACACACACACACACACACACACACACACACACAGACACACACACAAGCACAGACATACACACACGTATGGATTCACGCGCACACATACACACTGATACATACATTTTTCATTAGTTTTCAACCCACAAACATACTTTTCCTTGATTTCTTACACTGGTTCAGCAGTCAAAATGCATCGGCAAAACTGAATTTGCATACTGCTATTTGTCGAATTGTACTTCAGCAAACTGGCTGACTGCTATGCCCACTTTCCACTTGACTGAAATATTGCTGAGTAATATAATTCAGTCCACAAACACATTAAGTATGATGCCTTAATATTTTTAAATATTCACTCATTTTAAATTAATTGAAATTTCAGTAAACTAATTACATTAATAGCAGAGATTCTAGTGCAGAAATTCCCACAACAGATTTCCACAGTGCTAATACCATTAGCCTGTAAAATGGATTATTAAATTAAACATAAATGATGGATATGACAACTATATTGGTAATAACAATGCCTGAATAAGACACTATAATATTTCAAAATCAGAATGCAATCCAAGCTGATATGAGTTTAAATGTTTTTACAAATACAGGATCATCTGCATGGTGGCACAGCGTCAGTTGAATTACCGTAAAATTACTGCAGACAGTGCTTGGAGCTTCTGCAGTTCATTTCTGAGGTGTCTTCTGCCTAGAGTCGACATATCCTTCCTATCTCTGAGTAGGATTTTCTTGCATGTTCTGCTTTCAACCCACATCCCAGTGATGAAACTTAGGTAAATTGGCATCCGTCCAAATTGCCACATGTGGTGTGTGAGAGTGACCAGGTGTGCACATCATGTCATGTGTTGGCATTTGCTCTATTTTGCCCCCAGTGAAAGCAGAGTTGAACACTGCCATCCCCATGTCTTTGACTTGGATTAATAAGGTAACTGGAGAATAAATGAACAATCATTTCTATTTTGCAAAATGCAATAAAAGTATGTTGCATTATTTTGGCCTCTATGCTAGTTCTGTGATTTAAAAAGTAGAGCATATAGTAATTAAAAAAATAAGAATGATATAAATGTTCTTCAGTCAAGTAAAAAAAAATCTGATTTTTTAAGATTTCTGTCACCATGGTTTGAAATTGCTGGAATATTTGTTTCTCATTTCTGTATACCAAAATGAGGCAGTAGAAAACAGTTACTATTATCCCTTTGCACAAAGGGGGTGCATCCACAGTCCCCGGGAACGATAGACCCATTAGCTTGACCATCCTTATCTGCAAGGCCGTAGAATGCATCATCATGGAGCTTATTACCAAAGTTACAGAAAATCTCCAAACACTCGACCCCTACCCAATTTGGCTTTGTCAATGGGAGATCATGCCTGTTAAACTTGGTTGACTTCTTCAAGACAGTCACCAAAGCCCTAGATGAGGGCAAATCTGTGCATACAGCATACCTGTACTTAGTCAAGGCCTTTGACACAATCCCACACTCAGACATCATTGATAAACTCACCCAGCTGGGTATCAACCCCTATATTCTCAGGTGGCTTGCAAACTGGCCCACTGATAGAACTCATATGATCAAAACAGGGGACTCCACCTCCTCCGGCAGACCCATAACCAGTAGTGTTCCACAGGGATCAGTTCTGGGACCCCTACTGTTTGGAATCTACTTCTCCAAAGTACAGGCTAAAACTAAAGGGCTGTGGCTGACAAAGTTTGTGAATGACTGCAAACCGGGAGGGGTCATTGAAACACCTAGTGATGTCAACATCCTACAAGAAGGTGTTATGCAGACTAATGACTGGTACCAAAGTCATGGTCTTAAACTTAATGCAAAAAATGCATTATCATCCCCTCTGGCAAGGGTGATGTTCCTGAAAACTACCACATCAGTATTAATACCCTAAGCATACAATCAGTGGTGAGAGATCTGGGCACACAGATCAACAGCAACCTTAACTTTGATCACCATGTCTCCACAATGATAAGAAGGGCATTTTATAGTGCTCATCTCATAAGTAACGGCATTGCCTCATGAAAAAAAAATAGGTTTATAACCCCCCCTGTACTCTTCCCTCATCAGGCCAATAATAGAGTACAATGCTCCCTTTGTTATGTTCCTTTCCAAACACCTGCCGCAATTGGAGGGACCACAAAGGTTCCTTATAAAGAAAATTCAGGATCTTCAAGATCATTGCCACTTTTCTCTGTGTCTTATAGACTGATCAGAAGCAACCTATGCCTTTCATATAGAGCAATTTCTGATCCTGCTTTAAGGGAAATGCTGCACATGTGCATTGGCACACGGGTCATTTGCTGAAAGTAATTTAACATGGTATGTGACATCAACAGAAATTGCTTGAGAGTAAGATTTGTCTCACAGAAACCTTTGGGACAAGCTTCCTATTCATGTTAAACAAAGCCCCTCATTGTCTCTGTTTAAGCATAATTTGGACAATTGGCTAGGTAATTGGAAATTCAGCCCAGGGGTCCCACCTGTGTCCCTCCTGGACAGGGCCAATAGGTGCTGGTATTAGTGTCTGCTTGTACCAGACACCCTTGGGCGCATGGGTTGAACTTGGCAAGGCTTGTAAGGGCCCTTGGGACGTTAGCCTAGTAATCTACTACAATCCTATGATCCTTATACATGCACGCGCGCACACACACACACACACACACACATATATATCTATATATATCTGTATATCTATATATATATATATATATATATATATATATATATATATATATATATAGATATATGGGAACACTTCACAATGCCGAAATCCTGAAAGTTCTAAGTTCATATGGCTTAGACCATATGATCGAACTTTTGGAATCCCGACATTGTGAACAGAGATCTGCATACAGCGTGGTATGGGAGATTTCCCTTTTCCTCGCTGTAGTGCGATCTCGGAGTTTGAATATTAAGTAGCGGGGGGGTGGGGGGTGCAAGAAGCCTTGCCCCCCTGCAGAAACATTTAAATTGTTGTTTTTTTTTTTTGGATTTGTTTTGGAATTCTGATATTCTGAAACATCGGTCATATGGTCTCGATCATATGAAATTCCATGTTTTGGAATTTCAAGATTCTGAAGTGAAAATATATATATATATATATATATATATATATATAGAGAGAGAGAGAGAGAGAGAGACATATAAGCGCACACACACACACACACACATTCTTCATCTGTATGATGTATATGTATACAATTTAAGCCAGTAGCTAACCATAACTGGTGAGTCAGCCTTTATTCCTTCAACTTTAGTAGACTGAACTATTTATTTCTCAAATAAGGTCACAAAAAAAAAACAGAAATAGTTTTAATCCCATAATATTCTTATGTTTGGGAAGGAAACTATAAATGCAGTACATCATGAAAATCTGTTTAACTTTACAGAAGAAAGAATTTAATTAATGGAATGTGTATTTAACATACACTAGACATTTTGCACAGTTTTATTATAAACTTTTAAAGGCTTTCTTTGTTATCAAAACTTATTTGCTCTTGGGAAGTCATAACCTTAATCTATAATGTTGCTACTTCTTTTTATTGTATAAGTTTCTCTTTAATGGATATTTTCCTTATTTTTTAAGTTAAAGTTCTATATCTCATATGTTGGTAATTCACTGTTATGCTATTTATTAGTTGAGATTTTACTGAAAGATTTATTGCTGTGGTTTAATGCATACATATGTCTGTGTGTGTGTGTATGTTTGTATGCGTGCGTGCATGTGTGTATTTCCACAAACATGTACACTCATATATTTTTATAAGTGGATATACACACTCCCAGTTTTGAGAATCTTAACTTCAAGGCCTGTGATTTACTTCCCTTTTAAGTGATAGTTAAATAATTTTAATAATCTGAATAACAATGTAAACAGAGGATTATTTTATTACCAGAAAAAAATTTACATTACCGTATCAAGTATTGTGTTCTAAACCAGTTTTAATTTAGTAAAACAAAATAGCAATAAAATGTGCCCTTTTGAATATGGACTTAGCTCATTAGACATCCCTAGTCTATAAACTGAAATAAATTTATAACCATTAAATAAATGGCAAACATCGCTTACACGTGCATCCACACCTTTGACAATCACAACAAAGTTATCATAATCTGCCAAACTAATGATGCAAAGTTTTTTTTTAATTAATGAAAATACGCATTGAGTCATCTATCATTCAAATCACTAGTCCCATAGGAAACAAACTGCATTTGGGGAGTCTTCCCATGGCAATGTTTGACCTCTGCTCCCTGGAAATCTTCTGTCATTGATGTTTAATTGTAATGCACTTAGGATGTCAGTCTAATAGCAAGCTTAATGAAGCAGTCTGTGGGGTTTGTTTACAACTTGGTTGCTTCAAGACTAATTTTAGAAAACTAAAAATAACTTAATGGGCAAGATCCCTTTAGACCTACTAATATTAGCTATTCATGTACAACAATGAAACTCTGTTATCAAAAGCCTGTGAGCACTTTTGAACAATTCAGAAAATAGAGTCAGGTAAGTGCTGATATTTCACCAAGCTGCACATTTTAGTTCCATTTTTTTCTCCCATGCGCATAATATTTTTATTACAAATCTTGAATGAAAGCCATTTCGTAAACTAAGCAAAATGTATAAAATCCAGTGTGTTACCCAGTGCCATATCATATGGAAATGCACATACATAAATACATGCAGATGCACTCATGCACGGCCCATACCATTTTATTGATGTTCGGAGTTAAAAGGTGTAATCTGGGAGCATTTGCTAATGACAGCATCTAATATTCCTGAGTGTTTCACCCTGTGCTGGGTATAAGAAGAATTATTTTTCTTGTTTCTGCTGACAGGATAATGTGCAAGTGAGCTGACAGAATGGATATCTGTACTGAAAGTGAATAATTTCAGGAATTCCCTATCCCTGCATCATATGCTAACATTTGTCTGTATTGAAAGGTATTCAAATAAAAAAAAAAATAAAATAAAATGAACACTGTAAAGTTTAGTATGGAGTACATGATAAAAATTTAATCCAGAGCCAGGTTAACATTATTAATCAAATAATAGTGAAAGTATTAACAACTGTGGTTGATTAGATGTATAGACCAGATTAAAAACATGGCAGCTTAGTTCTATGACTTCAAAGTCTGCCTCATGCAAAGCTAGTGTAGTTTTACTTGTACCTATATTATGACAAGCTGAGGAACTCCAGTATTTATTAAATGTTTTCTTTTTGCATAGTAGGCCATGATTACTGAGGAGATATGATGCATAACATGTTGTCATTCACTAGTTGTATGTACTGGTGCTCTTTATTTTTCTGTGTCCATCTGTTACCTTCCCAGCATTCCCTGCTGTCAGAATATGACAATGACTAACTAACTCGTATGCCTGGTACTGCTTCCAGTTATCTCCTGATTTTTCTGCTTCAGATTCTATGCTCAACAAGTTTTGACTGAGAGGATTTTAAACCAACACGTTAGTAACAAGAGCATTTGTCTGTCCAAAACAAAGTGGCAATATTCTAGTTTCTGTAAGATTAACAAGGTGGCTTGGTGGTTGAGTTTTTTTTAATTTAAAAGATCCACATTCTGGAAGTTCATTCCTGACCTTCATTTTATTGCTACATTTTATGTATTCTTCCCTTCTATGTTTGAAGCTTCTTTGTATATACTAGTTTCATTCCCAACTCTCAAAATGTTAGTTAACAGGTTGTTCTGGACTGCCTTGATTTATTTTATAATTACACTCAGATCAGTGTTATGATTTATCCCTGTAAATGTTGTCATGTACACTTACCTGTTAATAAAATTAAAATTAGACATGGAAATATTTTCCATTTGCTGCATTTGTTCATTTAGTATGTGGGCATTAAGGAAAATTCCTTACCTAGCATATGCTGTTATATGTAGCATGTTAATCAGATGTATTTCATAACATTGCAATCAACCTTGAATTTGTAGAGGAGTGTGCATGCTCTGTGATTTTTCTTACATGGAGTTAGATTTGCATGCATATATTATAAACCTCATCTAAGAAAGCATACATACTTCTGGTCAGGCTATGTGACTATTTAATACTATTACTGATGTGGGAGCCTTTCATATACTTCTGAAAATTGTGCCTATTAATGGAAGACAGCAGTCTACGTTGAAAACATTAGGTAACTGAAAGTAAGAAAAAAGTCATGACTTTAATACAATGAGCAGTTTACAACTGAGCAATGCAATATGCAAGCAACAAAATGTCATTTCCATTTTCAGCTTTTCTTACACTTTTATTTATTTATTTATTTAGTTAGTTAGTTATTGACATTTGATTACCAGGAAAGTCTAAGTGGGTATAAGCCCATTTTCAGAGGAAGCCTGGGGAGAAAAGCTCCAAATTAATACAAAACATTTTAAGAACAATAATTTTACAGTCTTCAAAAATAAAACAAAAATGTCTGCAGTTTAAATAATTGTAACAAATTAGACATAATATAAAAACATTGGTTAAGAATCAGTACAAGGTATATGACAATCATTTAAAGTTTACAGAAATTTTAGACAGTTTGCAGAGAAATTAAAGGTAAGCTAGACTAATACAAATATGAATTGCAGTACAAAGTGAGGAAAAAACAAGCTTAAAGTCAGGGAAGACAATCCGATAGCAGTAATGAAGTAAGTGAAGAAGGGAGAGTAAGGGGGTATAAGGAATGACAAGGTACTTGCTCACATTTATGGAGATAGTTTGCCCATGTTTTGAGCAAGAGCGGTGGCAGATTTTACCTAAGAAATCTTTCACAATGGTTTTGAAAGATGGGAGGGAGGGTATTGACCTGATTAATACAGGTAAGGTGTTCCAGGCCTTAGCAACCTTGTACAAGTACAGACAATGCCCAGCAGATTTGCTAGATTTGTAGACAAACAGGAGTTTTGGTCCCTGGATTGCAATAACGACTGGGAACATAGTTGTGTAGAAAGTTTTTTAGTGCTGGACAGGCAGATGGATGCTGGGATAATTTTAAAGGTGGTAGGAAGTTGTGTATATGTTAGTTGATGTGGCAGTTCTGACCAATTTAGGCTTTTCAGTGCTATACAGTGGTGGATTCTGAAAGGGGTATGTGCTGTAAATTTAACAACTTTGTTATAGCATTGTTCGAGTTTTAATTTTTGTGAAGAGTGTAGGTTAGTAAGGATGGAAGTACCATAAAGTATAGTGGGGAGGAGATAAGTAGAGGCAAGTGTACTTTTGGTTGCATTGGTGAGAATGTTTTTGGCTCTGTAAAGCGTCTGTAGTTTTTGATGAGTTTTTCTTATGCAGTTTTGTATATACAGGTTGAATGTAAGATTATCATCCACTATCACCCCAATAGTTTGCTATGAGGGGTGACTTCAATGGTTGTATTATCAAGAGAGAGGAATTTAAATTTTGCTTTTTCATGAGACAGGGATTTGGAGAAAAAGCACTTTGCTTTATTGGCAATACAAATGTAGTAATAAAGTGACTTTATTTTCTTATCAAATTTTTTTTTGTAACCAGCTAGTGTCAGCTAGGTGCAGTTCTGATTTTTTTAGTGCTGCAATTTTTTTTAAGACTTACATAGCATACACATGGAGGTTGTGATAATCAAACATACGTACATATGTGAGATCTGTTACTTACAGGACACTACCTATATACTATTAAATGTTTCCAATCGTTGTGAAACAATAGTTGATCTGTACTTCACATCTTGCATAATCGCATCAACTTTTAGGAAGAAGAGCATTTTCTGTGATTCAGAGGAAAGCTGACAGTCTTTTGAAGGGTATTTTGAGTTCTTTCATATATGCAGTAAGTCAGCAGTAGCACCAAAATGGCAGTTGCAGGACACCAGCTTTCCCACATGCTGAGACAGTACTTCATATCATCTGTGATGCCGCTGTCATGTATCAACATGAATATGAGACAAAAACAGCATGAGGCTAGAACCCCAACCCCCCATGTTCATTGATTTAATTTCTACCAAAGCAGCCACATTGACATCTATTAATAAATAAATATAATGCCTGTTAAATAACAGCTAAATATGATATCTAACAATCATACCAATGTTATCAAATGTGAATGCAGTGAAAAAGAACACATTCAACAAGTTACCTATCAGATATTTCAAAAGGGCTTGTAGGTGCAAGAACTGACTCTCAAATTCGTGCACAAAGTTCCAGCAATGGCAGTGAGGGGTCGGGATGATGATCTTTGCAGTCATAGTGTCAGAAAGAAATTTAAAAATATAAAATTGTTCTGTATTCTCAGTTTGATTAAAGAAGGGCACTGCTATACCTTCCTTACAGAGCAGAGGCTTGAGGAGAAATGCTTCAGATGCATGGCTTTGGAATATGGAGCACCCGGAGGAAACTCACATGAACGCAGGGAGGACATGTGGACAACACATAGACACCCCAGCTGAGAATTGAACCAGAGAACATCTTGCTGTGATGCGACAATTCTAACTGCTACACCACTGCCCCCTCCAAGATACATAGATTCTACATTCTTAAATAAGACTCTGTAATTGCTTCTTTTTAAAAAAACAAACACTTTAAGTGAAATCAAATTTTTTTCTTGTTTATTAAAGTTAGCAGGCTTTTTGGTGGAGAGCTTGTGGAACATTGTAGTGCATTGTGTCATAAACTAAATAAAATATTGTTAGATAAAAACCCTAAGAATGTTTTGCCACATTTTTATGACACTGGTTTTGGTATTTGATTTTGTCAGTACTTTTTAAAATGAAATATGGTTTGTACTGTCATTTAAAATTTTTGTCAGTACTTTTTAAAATGAAATATGGTTTGTACTGTCATTTAAAATTATGTTATATATTAAAGCTATTAAACTGATGAGAGGAAACCAAAAAAATGTAGGATCTAGCAACCTCCAGAAACACTGGCACCAGTAAATTCACAGTGAGTGGTCTATCATTAAAGATTCTGAGCCAAGCCTAAAACACGCATTTCATTTCTATAAATTAATAGCAATCAATAACTGGAGACTAGCTCCACCAAGTCTTTGCTACAAGAAATGTAATCCAAGATCTGTAGTAAATGTATGTGTTAGCTGCATAGCCTATGCATAAAATAATGCAATCTGATTAAACATGAAGTATTTATTTATGTGTTTGTTTAATTATTTTCTTGTTTGCTTATATATCTATCATTTGTTAACTGGCATGATCCGACTGAGCTGAAGACTATCTTCTTCAGAGGCCAGGGTCAAAAGCTCCAAAAAGCAGCTATATCACTCATTATTTATTCTTGCTATACAAAAAAGTAAATTACTTAGAAAATCCAAACTGATGAGACACTAATGCACTAAGATTAAGTAAATATTTAATTGAGCAAAAAGCACTGAAGATAGTTTGTGTTAATGAATAGGAGAAAAGATATATAAAGAGCAGTGAAGTTAGAAAGCAAGAATGTCGATATTAAATGTAATTAGTGGCATGTTGGTGAAGGGAACACAGGGGATGAGGAAGTGATGGGCAGGTATGGTGTTAAGCAGAGCAATGCAGAAGGTCAGATGGTAGTGGATTTTGTGAAAAGGATGGACGTGGCTGTGGTGAATATATTTTAAGAAGATAGTGGAGCATAGGGTGATGTACAAGAGTGGAGAAAGATGCACACAGGTGGATTATAGCATATGTAGCCAGTCTGAAGGAGATTGGAAACTGTAAAGTGGTTGCAGGGGAAAGTGTAGTTAGGCAGCATAGGATGGTGGTCTGTAGGATGACATTAGTGAGCAAGAAGAGGAGAAGGACTGTGAGGGCAGCACCAAGGATCAAATGGTGGAAGTTGAAAATGGGTGATTGTGAGGTGGATTTCAGGGAAGAGTTAATACAGCCACTGGGTGGCAGTGAAGAGTTACTGTCTGAATAGCTGGGTAACTACAACAGAGTTGGTAAGGGAGACGGCTAGAAAGGTGCTTGGTGTGACATCTGGATAGAGGAAGGAGGACAAGGAGATCTGGTGGTGGAGACTATACAGAGAAAGAGTTTGGTGAAGAAGTGGAATTGTCAGAGAGATGAAGAAAGTAGACAGGAGTATAAGAAGATGAGGTGCATGGCAAAGAGAGAGGTGGCGAAGGCTAAGGATAAGGCGTATGAAGAGTTGTATGAAAGGTTGGACAAAAAGGATGGAGAAAAGGACTTGTCCTGGCTAGACAGAGGGACCGAACTAGGAAAGATGTGCAGCAAGTAAGGGTGATAAAGGATAATGAGGGAAACATTCTCACAAGCGAGGGGAGTGTGTTGAGCAGATGGAAAGAGTACGTTGAGGGGCTAATGAATGAAGAGAACAAAAGAGAAAGAAGGTTAGATGATGTGGGGGATAGTGATTCAGGAAGTGCAACAGGTTAGCAAGGCAGAAGCAAGGACAACTATGAAAAGGATGAAGAATGCAAAGGCTGTTGGACCACATGACATACCTGTGGAATTGTTTAGGAGAGATGGCAGTGGAGTTTTTAACCAGATTGTTTAATGAAATCTTGGAAAGTGAGAAGATGCCTGAGGAGCGGACAAGAAGTGTTTTGGTACTTATTTTTAAGAATAAGGGTGATGTGCAGAGCTGTGTTAACTACAGAGGGGGAAAAACTGATCAGTCACAGCATGACGTTATGGGAAAGAGTAGTGGAAGCTAGGTTAAGAAGGGAGATGATGATTAGTGAGCAGCAGTATGGTGTCATGCTGGGGAAAAAGTACTACAGATGTGATATTTGCTCTGAGAGTGTTGATGGAGAAGTACAGAGAAGGTCAGAAGCAGTTGCATTGTGTCTTTGTGGACTTAGAGAAGGCATATGACAGGGTGCCTAGAGAGGAGTTGTGTTATTGTATGAGGAAGTTGGGAATGGCAAAGAAGTGTGTAAGTGTGGTACAGGATATGTATGATGGTAGTGTGACAGTGGTGAGGTCTGCAGTAGGAGTGATGGATGCATTTAAGGTGGAGGTGGGATTACATCAAGGAACACCTCTGAGCCCTTTCTTATTTTGCAGAGGTGATGGACAGGTTGACAGACGAGATCAGACAGGAGTCCCCATGGACTATGATGTTTGCAGATGACATTGTGATCTGTAGTGAGAGTAGGGAACAGGTGGAGGAGACCCTGGAGAGATGGAGATATGCTCTAGAGAGAAGAGGAATGAAGGTCAGCAGGACTAAGACAGAATATATGTGTGTGAATGAGAGGGAGGATAGAGGAATGGTGAGGATGCACGGAGTAGAGTTGGTGAAGGTGGATGAGTTTAAATACTTAGGATCAACAGTTCAGAGTAATGGTGAGTCTGGACGACAGGCAAAGAAGAGAGAGCAGGCAGGGTGGAGTGGGTGGAGAAGAATGTCAGGAGTGATTTGTGACAGACGGGTACAAGTAAGAGGTGAAATGGAAGGTCTAAAACAGGGTAGTAAGACCAGCTATGTTATATGGGTTGGAGACAGTGGCATTGACAAAAAGGCAGGAGTCAGAGCTGGATGTGGCAGAGTTAAAGATGTTAAGATTTGCACTGGGTGGGATAAGAATGGACAGGATTAGGAATCAGTATATTAGAGGGTCGGCTCAAGTTGGACGGTTTGGAGACAAAGCCAGAGAGGAAAGATTGCATTGGTTTGGACATGTACTGTGGAGGGATGTTGGGTATATTGGTAAAAGGATGCTAAGGATGGAGCAGCCAGGTAAGAGGAAAAGTGGAAGGCATAAGATAAGGTTTATGGATGTGGTGAGAGAGGACATCCAGGTTGTTTATGTGACAAAGCAAGATGCGGAGGACAGGAAGAAATGGAAACAGATGATCTGCTGTGGCGACCCCTATTGGGAATAGCTGAAAGAAGAATAAGGGGCAATAGTGTTATCTCGAGATGCAGAAGATAGAAAAGGAAGAGTAACGGAACAAGGCGTGAGAGCTGTAACTATAAGTAATGTACTATAGTGTTAGATTTTGCTACAGTTGCAGATTCAGATAGTCGAATAGGTTTGGTTTGCTATCATAACTTTGCATACCTAATGAGTTACACTGAACAAGACACCATACAATTAATGTGGTTCTTCTGGAACATAAAAAGTGAAAACAGAGTGCTGCTCCACCACTGAAATGTGGAAACTTAGATGTGTTATGGTACCTTCTAATGGACTAGCACAGATTTATACAGCACAGTTATGCTAGAGAAAGCTACACAGTAAAAGCTATGTTGGTTCAATAAAATGAATTGCATACTATAACAACATAGTGCGTTAAGAAGGTCGCCAAAGCAATGGGTGAGGGCAAAATCATTCACACTGCCTACCTTGACCTAGCTAAGGCATTTGACACAATACCCCACTCGGGCATTGTTAACAAACTCAAGAGATTAGGTACAAACCCATATGTCACCTGGTGGATAGCCAACTGACTCACAACAGGACCCAGGAAGTTAGAATTGGGGAGTCAACCTCTACAAAAAGACCAGCCACAAGTGGAGTCCCTCAGGGATCAGTCCTTAAACCGCTCCTTTTTTGCATTTACTTCTCAGAAGTCAAGGCCAATGTCAGTGGTCTCTGGCTGACTAAATTTGCAGATGATTGCAAATTAGGAACTATCATTGAATCTCACACTGACACAAATGTTTTCCAAGAGGGGCTGACACAGACAAGCAACTGGTGTCAGAGCCATGGGCTAAGATGAAATGCCAAAAAATGCATGATAGTATCCTTTGGAAAGTCATCCATCCCTGGTAAGTATCATATTGACAACACATCCTTTAGAGTTGACCCAGTAGTCAGGGACTTAGGGACACACAGAGATAGTAATCTAGCCTTTTATCATCACGTGTCTACAGTGGTGAGGAATCATTCTATGTTGGGCAACTTATAAACAAAGGTAAGGCATCTAAGTCCAAGGAAGTCATTGTTCCCTTTTTTCAGCATTCATCAGACCTATCACTGAGTACAATGCCCCCTTTGGTATGTACCTAACCAGGCATAGCCAGCAACTGGAACATCCACAGAGGTTCCTCACTAAATGAATACAAGGCATGAATAATACATCCTATGCAGACCACCTCAAGGCACTATCCCTGTATTATGTCTCCTACAGGCTTTTGAGGGGAGATCTATGCCTGGAATACAGGGCATTGTCAGACCCCACTCTGATGGACCTCCTGCATATCCACAAAAAAACACTACCAGAAATTCACCCCAGGAATCACTTCTGTGGCTCTGCTTGACAGAGGCACAGGAAAATAATTTTCTTGGGTGGCAAAAGCCAGGGTACCATTTGGATAGGCTTATATAGGCCCTAGGGCCAATAACCTAGTACCTACTTATGAAACTATGAATCTATAAAGGCTTAGACCTTGCCTGCGATATAAATAGGACTTGCTGGAGAGATAGGTATATATCCCAGAGACAACCCCATCTATGGAACAGGCTCCCGATCCATGTGAAGCTAAGAGTTCCTCCCTAACCCAGTTCAAATGCAACTTTGACAGCTGGATGGTAAAATGGAAATTCATCCCTGGTTTGGTAGCTATGTCAAACAGGTGACCTGTAAATGGTTCATCTCCTAGGCCCATGCTTACACTTATCAAGGGTATCAGAACTTGTCAGAGATTTGGGATGCATGGCTAGGCTTAAAAAGACCCTTGTGGTTATTAGCCTAGTAAACACCTATGAACCTTTTTGTGATTAATAATCACTATTTTATATGTGCTAACTATACTTCTCAGACTGGTATTGTGACAAGGTGGGGGTCTGAGTGAAGCTGCAACGTTTTGCATTTCACTTTATAGGAAGGGAAAAAGTCACATACATGTTTTTCTCCTTTGTGTAGGTCTGTGCCATTCTGCTTTGCATTTTATAAGTGGGAATGTGAATGCTGAGGATCTAGGGCTGCTCTTTGATATACCCAAAGAGCCATTGCTTGGCTATTGTTGTGATATGGGGGGATGCAATGAGGATAGTATTTTGCACTGTACCTTATAGCAACACCGAAGTAACATCTTGGGTAAAAAAGATTGACATTGCTTACGCTCTCCAGGATGAAGCTGAAACAGCTGGGTAGTCACTTTATTTGAATCACTGCAGCTGTTAAGCTGTGAAAACAGCTGTCAAACCATAGCATTTGATGGGAGCTTCTGACAGCTGTCAAAGACAGTACAATAAAAAAAACTTTAGTTTTAATGCTGTCAAATATTTTGAATGTGCTCTGTTTTTAATAGATTATGTAATATCTAATATTTAATGTTATAAAAATATAATGAATGACTGTTTTAATACCTATTTTGCATAATGGCAGATCTGTGTATTTAAGCATGCTATAGTATATGGCTTGCACTCTGATGAAGTTTATATTAAATGTTGACAAAACCACTAAAGGTTTATTAAAACAGAGCTGCATACTGCAATTTTGGTGTTCTTATTTTGGATATATTCCCTGCCTTTATTATCTTTTGTTCACCATCTTTCCCTGGCCAATTCTAAAGGCTCCCCAGACAATGATTTTGCAGTAGTAATCATCTTTCTAGTTTGAATATTTTTTCCACTTCACGGATATTATTACAGATTCATAGTTCTTCAGATATACTATCCATGAGATCTAATCCCTTAAATCTGCTCTTCATGTCCACTGCATATTCATCTGATAGCTGTCACAATAGTTGTCAAAACACAGGAAGTATACCCTATAGATACCCACTCGGACTGTGGATCAGGTAAGAAGTTATGATTGCATGCTACAATCACTTCCTGTTTTTAAACCATTTTGGAAAATCATTTTCTAAACATATTAAATATAATTGCTGAAAAAATATGAATGGGGACAGGAGATTTAAGAGAATTACACTCTTTTATTACTTACTTTAACAGTTTTGACTCAACAAGTCTGAACTTCTTCAGAACCGAGTTCAACTCCACAAATGACAATTTAAATACACTTGATCAATCATATCACATTGAACTCAAAACATTAGAGCACCCATACAGTAAAATTGCATCTAAAATATGAATAATGAAACGTAATAAATGTATAAATCAGATCAATCATATTTATACATAGATTATGAACAGCATGTATGTTATAACATTCTAAAAAAACAAAATTACTCTTTTTCTATGAAGAAAATAATCTAATTATTTTCTTCTTACTATCTCTCCATGTGTTTAACACACTCAAGTTTAAATGCCCATTCAGTCCTGGTGGGTGACCCCTTCATGTTTTCTATAGTCAGTCTAAAGACTTTAATAGCTCCAATCCTTGACTGGTCATTTATTATTGATGTTACTACCAGTGCCATCATTAAATAGATTGTCCAGTTCAAAGAAAGTGACTTCTCTAAAAGAATTATAAACAGTAGAATGTTATCCAAAGCATTTCCACAATATTTTCTCCTATGTTGCATCTCTATCTGGATCTCTACTGAAATATCGGCACCTGTAATGCTGATTGCCAACAGATGGGAAAAAAAACTGAAATTCCAGTTGAAGTGCAAATCTCGAACATGATTCAAGAAATGAGTAGGAGGCAGGAGTGGGGAATATAATAATATGAATGCATGTTTATCAAATCATTCACAGGTAACTGTAATGGAGGAGTAAGAAAGAATGTAGAATATAGAGGACCGATGAAGAAAGAGGTGTTATAAAGGACAGAGAAAGAGACAAGAAAGCTGAGAACAACGGCAAAGGAAAGTGTAGAACATAAGAGGGATGAAGGAGGTGGGGGGGTGGTAGAATAGCATGAAAGTTATGTGGGAGAGAAAATGTTTAAACGTCTGGGGAAAAAGAAAAGAGCGAGCAGGATGGCAGATTTGATTAATGGTAGAAAGGAAAACCTGAAGACAATCCAAAAGGAAACTGGAAATTTGAAAGAAAATACATGAAGGGAGCTGAGATCAGAAAATTAAGGCAAACAGACAAAGTAATAAAAAATAAAATCAAGATGATGGAAAAAAAGGCTTGTGAGTTGAGAATGCTTCACAGAAAGAATTTTTAGTGGATTGAGGAAAAAACGTTCTAGGAACGCACTGGTCTTGAGGAGGAAAGAATGAAAGAAACTGAGAAATTAGGAAGCATACAGATAGGAGAAGAGATGTCGTTCATGTGAATGAAGTGTGAAGGACGTCAGTGATGATATTTATAAGGAGCTTTGCAGATGTGGGAGTGAAGCAGATGTGGGACGTATGAGGGAGAGGAAGAGAACAGTAAGTAATGGGAGTGGAAGTATTTGAAGAGTAGAGAGCTCAGGGTGTGAAGAGCTGAAGGAAAATGGGAAATGTCTCTGCAAAGGAACAATGTAGTAGAGAGATGTATAGCTCAGGGTGTGAAGAGCTGAAGGAAAACGGGAAATGTCTCTGCAAAGGAACAATGTAGTAGAGAGATGTATAGCTCAGGGTGTGAAGAGCTGAAGGAAAACGGGAAATGTCTCTGCAAAGGAACAATGTAGTAGAGAGATGTATAGCTCAGGGTGTGAAGAGCTGATGGAAAATGGGAAATGTCTCTGCAAAGGAACAATGTAGTAGAGAGATGTATAGCTCAGGGTGTGAAGAGCTGAAGGAAAGCGGGAAATGTCTCTGCAAAGGAACAATGTAGTAGAGAGATGTATAGCTCAGGGTGTGAAGAGCTGAAGGAAAGCGGGAAATGTCTCTGCAAAGGAACAATGTAGTAGAGAGATGTATAGCTCAGAGTGTGAAGAGCTGAAGGAAAACGGGAAATGTCTCTGCAAAGGAACAATGTAGTAGAGAGATGTATAGCTCAGAGTGTGAAGAGCTGAAGGAAAACGGGAAATGTCTCTGCAAAGGAACAATGTAGTAGAGAGATGTATAGCTCAGCGTGTGAAGAGCTGAAGGAAAGCGGGAAATGTCTCTGCAAAGGAACAATGTAGTAGAGAGATGTATAGCTCAGGGTGTGAAGAGCTGAAGGAAAACGGGAAATGTCTCTGCAAAGGAACAATGTAGTAGAGAGATGTATAGCTCAGGGTGTGAAGAGCTGAAGGAAAACGGGAAATGTCTCTGCAAAGGAACAATGTAGTAGAGAGATGTATAGCTCAGGGTGTGAAGAGCTGAAGGAAAGCGGGAAATGTCTCTGCAAAGGAACAATGTAGTAGAGAGATGTATAGCTCAGAGTGTGAAGAGCTGAAGGAAAGCGGGAAATGTCTCTGCAAAGGAACAATGTAGTAGAGAGATGTATAGCTCAGGGTGTGAAGAGCTGAAGGGAAGGAAAGCGGGAAATGTCTCTGCAAAGGAACAATGTAGTAGAGAGATGTATAGCTCAGAGTGTGAAGAGCTGAAGGAAAGCGGGAAATGTGTCTGCAAAGGAACAATGTAGTAGAGAGATGTATAGCTCAGGGTGTGAAGAGCTGAAGGAAAACGGGAAATGTCTCTGCAAAGGAACAATGTAGTAGAGAGATGTATAGCTCAGGGTGTGAAGAGCTGAAGGAAAACGGGAAATGTCTCTGCAAAGGAACAATGTAGTAGAGAGATGTATAGCTCAGGGTGTGAAGAGCTGAAGGAAAACGGGAAATGTCTCTGCAAAGGAACAATGTAGTAGAGAGATGTATAGCTCAGGGTGTGAAGAGCTGAAGGAAAATGGGAAATGTCTCTGCAAAGGAACAATGTAGTAGAGAGATGTATAGCTCAGAGTGTGAAGAGCTGAAGGAAAGCGGGAAATGTGTCTGCAAAGGAACAGTGTAGTAGAGAGATGTATAGCTCAGAGTGTGAAGAGCTGAAGGAAAACGGGAAATGTCTCTGCAAAGGAACAATGTAGTAGAGAGATGTATAGCTCAGGGTGTGAAGAGCTGAAGGAAAGCGGGAAATGTCTCTGCAAAGGAACAATGTAAAAAGAGATCTGTGAAACAGCAATGAAACTAAGATGGGGAAAGACAATAACAGCTGAAGTGTACTGAGTAGAATTTTACAACAATATAGGGAAGAAAATACTCAGGGGCCTAAACAGTATCCTTCATGAAATGGGACAGAAACATGGACTGTGGAGTGCAGTGTTAATTGCAAAGGTATTGCTGGTATCACAGAATGAAGAGGGACAAATGATCTGGGCATTTAAAAGGTAATAACTCTGCTAAGTATGCTTTCTGAAATATTGACAAAAGTTGTAGCATTAATATAAGGTAATATTCTGTTAGAGTGTTAAGCAGGCCCTGGTAGAGGAGAAAATAAATAGTGCAATTTTTAAGGTGGTAAAAGAAAAGAAGTCAACACAAAGGTTTTCATATATTACAATGCACTTTGACACTCAAAAAGTCATAGGAATTAATTAATTGGGATATAGTCACTTCATTGACAGCTGTGTAACCTATTAAGTCCCTACAATTAAAAGAAAGAACCTCTGTGTTGTGGGAGGAAGATTTCTTCTTTATAGTTTGCAGCAACTTGGAAGTTGACTGTAGGGGTATAAGGTTACAGATTTTCTGTATAGAGTGGGTGTTGGCGATTGGCATGATTGTTAAAGTGTTTACCTTGCAAACACAAGGTGCAAGGTTTGATTCTCACATGGGATAATTGGCTAAGCTTAAAATAGCCCAGAAGGGCAGTTAGCCTAGTGCTAATATATGAACCTATAATGTGTAAAGAGGCTTTTTCTGAATGAAAAAAATGTTCACAGTAAAAGTAGCTTTTGATCAATGTTTTCTCAATTGAAATTGCAGTCAGTCATACTTCTATATTTTTTGTTTTCAGATACAGAGTTACCAGCAATACTGTGATTAAGCTGTTGCAAAATATTGCTTGCTGCTTTTCCATAGTTCTTACAATAATACCACCGATCACTGATTCTGATGCAAGTAATGCCTTCACTGATCACCTTATAAGATGCCTATTTCCAGTGTAACACAAACCGTCAGTTATGTATTACCTGTGGCCACTTTAGCTATTTAATTAGCTACATTATGGTTTACAGCCTGCTCTGAACTTCATCCTATAACAAGCTTTTGTCTGGTAACTAATGTTAGCAGATTGCATCAGAAATCACCAGATCATTTATATTATTTATTTACATATGTAGAGCTGGAAATATAGTATTCCCAACATGGAAATCAACAAATGTGTCCTCCGTATATAGATGAAGAGTTTCAGCCCAGAGGTAATATACTTAGCCCACTAGAAGGTACTAGAAAAACTAGGCCATAAATAATCCATGCCCTACCTCATCTAACAATATGTAGTGTCTGATAACATGGCTTCTGAGTTATGGCTAATGTGTTCATGTTCCTCACTAAACAAATCTGGTAAAATATGACCTGCTCACACTGTGCAGTGCTCTCCAAAGCATTCATTAGTTAGAGCATTCAATTCTTCTAAATTGCTACAAACTCCTGCTGCAAGTCAAATATCTATTCACTGTTTTCATAATTGCACGGAAAGCTGTATGCTGCAAACCACATGAGACAAGAACGTTTCCAAACTTAAAGACATTATCACCTAATAAAGTCTAAACAGGATTCTGCTATCATCTATATGCAACTTGACAGTAACTACAACACAAATTAAACAGACTGGCGCCTTCTTCTCTGTATATTTCTTTAGATTTGGACCCACGTATTTAATGAAGATGGAGGGGGTAAACTCATCTACCACATCATACAAGCTATATCCTAAAAACAAACTGGCAAAGTCAGTGTGGGGTAAGCTAACCTTGGGCAGCTTTGAAGCATGTGTTATGTCATGCAAAATGTTTCCTTTGTGGTTAATCTGTTCTTCCTTTCTTTCATGCCTTGTTTCATTGTTTTACTGTGTCTCCCCGTCAGACCTTGCTGTATCTGTCTGTTCTCATACTGCTGATCTGGAAGAAAATAATTTCTCCCTCTCTGCTTCTCGAATGTCCCTGCTACCTCTCTTTCCACGCCTCTTTTGGACATTCTGCTTTACCTTGAACCTTAAGACCCTGGAACACAGGTGTGATATAGCAGCTTTTAAATCTTTTCATTTACATGCCATCATCTTCTTTCAGTCAGTTTGGTCTTTTTTTTTGTTTGCAACTATCTTTCCATTTCTTCTTTCTTTCCTGCTTGTCTTTCTTCACTCTCTGATTTGCTAGATGAATACCTTATATTTCGGTTATCCCTGAATGTTAGCCTTTCTCCTTTCTGACTCACCTTTGCATTACCTATACATTTGATATTGATCCTTATATCACAACTCAGTTTTTACATGTCTCATCTCATATCAGGCATCGATTGTCTCAGACCCCAACCTTAAATGTTTCAATCCGTTAATTTCTCTATTTTCTTAGTCATTTAAAACATATGGCAGCTCACAATAAAGTTATTTGACTGTGCTCATTGGGGGTTATCATAATGCTTAAAGTGTTTACCTCACAGACACAGAGTACAAGGTTTGATTCTCATCTTTGACAAAGAAATTGTTTAGGTTTAATACAACCTTCAATATCATTTAGTCTTCTACGTACCTAGAGGCCTACATTTTTTGCTTTGCATATCCTCCACTTGATGGCTTAAACTTAATGGACATTGCCTTTGCTGTTTATCCTTTATTTATTTGCTTTTCCACTCTTGTCTTGGGTTAAACGTCAATACCTTTTTCATTACTTCTGTCATGAAGTGCCCCCTCTTGCTGAATTTGGTTTGTAGAATTAGGAATTAATGTATTCCATTTTTCTATTCATACCTGTATACCTGTATCCTTTCTAGCAAGACTGCATTTTGCTTACATGATAATTTATGGCTATAATTACCAAATAGTTTAGGAAAATATGCTTACATTTTCTTTATGTGGAAAGTGATGCATCAGTTCTGCCATTTTCTACTTGTTATTAATTTAGTCTAAGATGTATTTCCTGGAACTTTTCTCTGTAGCTCTTCTCATAAAATGAACTTCCTCTTAGTGCAACATTCTTGGTGAGCAAACAGACATAAATAACAATAAAGAAATATTATGTCATCGATGTTAGCAGATGATGTAAAAGCTGTTTAACTAAACACTAGAAAGGAGAAGGAGGAGAATAGAACCATATGCATACTTAGAAGATAAGTACGGAAAATAAATGGGACAGAATGAGTGAGAATACTACATTTCCACAAAACAGAGCAGGTGATATTACTATAGAAGGTGGATATGTGAAGCAGTAGCAGAAAAAAAGAGTAAAGGAAGAAAAAAGGTGTTGTAAATAGGACAAGGGGGTACAAAAGTTCAGAAGAAGGAATGTATATTTGGTCAATAATCATAATATTGTCAACGAAACAGAATTCAAAAGAGGTATAGTGTACCATGAACATCTACATGTATAGGTATAATTATCTACTTGGATAATTAAAGATAAGAAAGATACAATGTGTGAAAAAGGTGTCACTGAGAATAAGAAAAGGTGTGGGGGGGGTAAACATATCATTCTTATTTGGCATGTGTGTCTTACTAAACTGACCTACCTTGTGGGTACTGTGTGCAAGTCAATTACAAGGGACAGTGTGGACGTATTAAAGATATTTCACTGGTGCATGTCCCTTTTAGATGCAGTGTAATAAAATAAATGAGTAACAATAACAACAGAATAAGGTACACAAAATTACCATTTGCTTGATATACCGTGCCTTTCATGGTGTTGCCTGAGTGTGATGTGATTCATTCAGTCTATGGGCAAAATAATATATTATGCACATGTAAGTGCATGCTTGTGTGTTAATAGGTTTTTTAAGAATCACCAGGGTCTTTATAAGCCTAGCCACACCATCAGACCCAGTTTTGTCCCTGAATATTGATGAGGTACGATAGTATGGAGGTAGCTAATGGTTATGTGGGGGGTATGTTGGTTGAGGATTTTTTTACTCACTGTTAACCACTGTTCATCAAAGACATGGGGGTCAGATCTGGGGTCAGTTTGCAATTTCCCATCCAGTGATTGGTTTGAATAGTGTCAGGGATGAACTGTGCTTCACATGAATGGGAATCCAATACCATATTGCAGAGATTCTTTGAGGCACATATCAGTCTCTCCAGCCAGTAGCATAGCTAGGATGAGGCAAGACAGGAAACTTCCCAGGCCGCAAAGTGTTGAGTGGATGTGATCAGCCTATCCCAATCTCCTGCTAATGCAATACCAGCTTTTAAAAGATGGCATTGCATTTGTGCTTAAACCTGAGAGTTGTAGCACACTGCATGTAGTCTAAACTGTAGCAACTACTTGCTATATTGTTGAAAGTAGTTTGCGACAGTTTAAAACTAAAAAAAAAAACTTTTTTAACTAAACCTGAGCACTGTAGCACTCTGCACATGAAGGGAATAAACTGGCCCCCAGGTTTAATAATATCCATGTAGGAACAGTGTAGAGCCTACATGGATGTTACCATGTCCATGTATGTGGATCCCCCTTGGTAGCATGCCATGAATATTAATGAAGATGCATTACTGAGGGAGAGCCGGGGAAGGCGGTATTGAATCAGTGTAGGGAGTGTGTCACTAACTGTGTCCAAAGATGAGTAACACACCCACTGTCCAAGTGCCTGATAGGAATAAATTCAATTTTATAATATTTTTTTTTAAAGTTTGCATGGCGAGGCACTGTGAGCAGCAATTGACACATGCCAGACATCTAAAAATAGAAACTGGATGCATTTAATTTATGATTCAAAGGTCAAGTTTAAGCATAGCTGAGCAGGTTTGTACACTGCAGAGCAGTGTGGTGCTTAGCAGTGCTCAAACATAGCTGAGAGTTATATGTAAAAGTATAGCAGTAGTCTACATGTCCAAGTAGCCAAGTGGATAGAGTTATGGACTCCTGTGTCATAGAGGCAGGGTTTGAATACACAGAAGAGAAATTAAGTAATTATTTTCACAAGATAAATTATGCCAATTATTTTTATATCATGATCTACTGTGCTAAGCCATGATAAGTACTGCTAAAACAATCTCTGTTTAAGGACCACTTGGCAGTGCTTAGCTGATTAGTGCACTGTTAAGCATTGCTAAGCATTGGCAGTTTAAGCACTGCTCAGCTAAACTGCTTTGCATAGTGCCAAGCAATGTGCCGCATTCTTAAAAATGGCCCAATGGTGTGTAAGGGCAGTAAAACAGGTTATATTAAGTGCAACAGGTGGGAATACAGCATAACCAGTTGGAGTTTGATCTGCACAGGAGCTGTGGCAGATGTTGGAGAGGGTGCGCACTTCTGGGTGAAGTGGTGGGACATTCTGGAGTCCAGGGTCATGGTTGGACTCCTAGTGAAAGACCATGAACACCAGCTGCTGCAGGTCCAGTTTCAGGGATCAGAGTACAAGGTGGAGGCCTGAGACGGGCTGGCATGTGATTTCACCAGTGCTTCAGGTATCTCTGCACAGGTGAGCAGGTCCATCATCACTATAATGATCTGAAGCATTGGAAGGGATCACTTCTGGGCACCTGGGTTGAGGATGCTCGGGATGGGAATGCCCCACAAGTTTGTAAGTACTCTTAGCATTGTTTTACCAATACCTAATCTGAATGTGTGATAGACAGGTATGCATAATGGTGTGCTTCTCTCCCTACAGCTGCAGATGAGAGAGCTCACAACTTAGAGGCCCATGCAGGGTGCCAGGCCAGGTTGTGCCATGAGTGTGGTGAGTACAGATTAATTTGCAATATATAGTCAAATACACAAGACAGATTAATTCATTCACTGCCAGTAGGTACATACAGTACAGATTTGTGCATTGCAATGAATGTGGATGTAGGCTGTACTGCAATAACTGACTACTCTCAACTATAGTGCAATAAGGATTAAAGAATTAAATCTGAAAATGTTAATGAGATAAAGTTTCTACTGCAGTAATTCTGGAATAACAGCTGTATCGCAACACCTGCATTATATCAACTGTTATGCAATAAAGACTCAAAAATATGCCAATAATGGGATGAAGGTACCCCTATGAAAGCTGTGTTGTGCAATATGTGTGTAAGTAGGTCTGCTGTTCATGAAATAGAGTATGGCATCTGCTCAGAAATAAAAACACAAAGAATACCACTAACAGACTCAAAGTTTACATAAGAAAGAGTGTTATGCTAAACTGTAGATTTAGAGCTATACTACAAGATATATGCATTATAACACTTGTTCTGCATTAACATCTGAAACAATACCAGGAACACCCAGGGTATATTGTGTACCAGGATTGTCCTGTGTTAACCATTGCATTTCAGCTATATGCATTCCTGCTCCGAGGTACAGTGCAACAGGAAAGTATGAAACTGTAATAGCTGTAGACTGCATATATACTATCAACAACTGTATGTGGGTCAAGTAGCCAACCCAATACTCCAATATGGTTTATACACATCACAGATATTTTAACCCACTTAGAGTTTATTGTGTATGCCTGTATTCTGTGTATTAATGTACAGTTTACCTAATATCTCTGTCATGCATGAATCCCATGCATGTATGTTCAACTGTCACTGCAGTCTTGTATAAAACTGTACTACTATTACCAGGTCATATTTTGTTTCCAGGTGAGCTTTAGGCAAATATCAGTCAGTTAATAGTCAGCAGTGGCTCAGTAGCTCAGTTTGTTAAATGCTGTGTCTGATGTACATTTTGTCACACACAGACCAGGGTTTGAATCCAGTGACAAGTACTAATAAATATTACTGAATCAGTTATGTGTTGTTAGCAGATGCTCTCCTCACAGGAATTACAGGTAAATGGGTGCAGTAGCCCTAACTATGGGTTAATAATTTGTGTTCAGGTGTAACAGACTGTTAACAGCATTGATCAGGAATATGATAAGACATCATAAAATAAAAGCAACAAGTACAATAGCAATAAAAGATAATACAATGAATAAAATATGTAATCTTGGTATGGCTGTATGCCTGGTGTGTCTATGAACATTTGCAGATGGTCTAACCCCATGTTTGCCAAGGACGGCATGATATTTGTTTACTGCCTGTACTGTACACAATACATTTCTCTCAATGGTCACACTGTCATGGACTGTAATCACCATTGCCTAATCCATCTGTCACAGTTCTATCATCGACATGATTATGTCAATGGTATAGTCACATTACATCAGTCCACAGTACACCTTGGTAGTTATATAGGTCCACCTGACATGTAATAGTCCTCTGTAGTTGTGTACCTGTAGATGTTACTGCTTGGCCCATACTGTCCCATATGGATAGCTTGAGAGGTATGTATGTGCTACAGCAGCTATAGGGTGCTGTTATACATAAAGGAAGGACAGACAGTACTATTGCAAACTATATAGCCTATACTGGTATTAATGGACTATATTTCTCTTAACCCCACTCCTTATCTTCAACATAATTTATTATTGTTATATATTGGTTATGGTTTACTATTAACATATGTTGTTCTCTAAATATTATGTTGGGCCTTGTGTTTTATTATTGTTATGTATTACAATGGTTGCATACTAACATATCTTGTTGAATTACCTATGTTGTTGGCCTTATGCCAGAACTATTACTGCCATGCTGTTACTATACTGACTGTTATATTACTTACTATTGTGTTCCACATACTATGCATTGTTATGTTTCTAGGTTATTAGCAATGTTCTGGCATGCTGTTATAACTAACTAAATGTTTTGTTTATTACTAGACTATACACATTGAAATACCTCAACACCACAGCTTGACTGGGTAGGCTGGTTCCTGGTGATCCACCTACCTTACCTCTGCTGGCCATGGCACCGGGTTCCAGCATGTCTGGGACCCAAGCCGGTGGTGCCCCCTCCACTGGCCCTGCACCATCTATAGGTGGAACCATCTCAGGGGATGGGGCCCATCCCCCTGGGAGCAGGTGTGGAGAGGCAGTTGTCACCCAGGATTAGCTATCAGTGAAGGTGTGCAGGATAGTCCATTGTGGGTATGAGGAATGCCTGTGCAGGATTGAGGGCAGACTCACCAACCTGGAGGTGCCTTGAGGCCTCAGCACCCAGCCTCCAGCACAGCCAGCTTTGGGGTAGTGAAGAAGCAGTGTTGACTGCCCATGGGTTGGGAGCTCAGTCACACTACTGCCATCTGGGGGCACATGCACTTCTGATTCCACAACACCCTTCTCATCCAAGGTGTTTATCCCCATCATGTATCACACACCACCCCTGTATCCTGTCTTGTCTGTCTCCAAATGCAACCTCTCCTACCCAATCTACCTCCCCACACATACCTATATCCCTTCCCCAAAATTCCACTCTTTCCTTAAAAGGCCACCTGTCCCACAAAAAAATATATCACTCCATACATAGCTCTCCATTTTGCACATGTCCACTGGACACAACTAATTATTATATTAATTAATGAATGCATTTATGTTGCCCTCACCCCTTTCTCTGGGGTGTGAGGCTCCAAATTCCAAATTCTGTAAAACCTGAGCAAGTGTTGCAATAGAAGAACTGGGAAGCAATAATCCTTCCCTACACCATTCTTGCACAACCCTACATGCCTTTCAATATGTTTGCCCCCCCTGCTTGCCCTATTTCACCACTTTCCTATCACCCCTTTTTTCATTTCTTTTTTTATTTTTAGCTCTGAGCAGCACACTGTGCAAACCCATGCAAACCCACTTAAAACTGCTTTTAAGTGCATTAATCATCTTATTTGTTTCTCACAGTGTTAGGCACATCTGCAAAATAATCACCTCTGTCACATCTCAAACCCAGGCACCTGTCAACTACACAACAGTGCATTAGCCCACTAGGCCACTCAGCTCAGAATTAAAGCAGGTGTTTCCACCAACATATACTGATTGCCACTGACACACTGCAAGTACATATAATGGGAAAAATGAGAGTGTACTTGTGACTGTGATGCAGACACTGCACCAGTACACATCCAAATAAATAATAATGGATGTATGTGAGGCCTGGGATAGCAGGTATATCTGTCAGCTGTACAGACTGTTGCAGAATATCCACAATTGTGTCCCCTATTTTTGGCACAGTTTCCATAAAAACATATGTGTCTGATAAAGTACTGGCATGTCATGAAAGATTGAGGTTAGAAAATCATGACAGACATTTGACTGTCACACTTCATACCCTTCACAAAACAAATGCTAATGTGAATCCTGTGTCACAGACTGTATGCATGCACACATCTTGCAAATACACCTACTGCAGCACTGACTCAGTAGCTCAGTCTTTTAAATGCCTTGCATGCAAATAATTTTGCCACCCACAGTCATGGGTTTGAATCCAGTGTGTTGTACTTCAATTACATTTTTGAGAATACAGCACATAATGATTGAGACATGCAGTTTTAACCATGTTTGCAAGTCAAAGGACTCTAGGTAGGGACACCCTGCACATATTCATATAGCCTACCTATATGTCACCTACTACTCTCTGATTGGCACTGTTACATAACAGATGAACCATAAGCACATGCCTTGACTGGACTGTTATGGGTACCTTCACCCTGGGCCTGCTGTAATGATAGAGTTGACACTGCACCCTCAGTGACACATACATCCTGCTGTCCTCCAAAGTGTTCAAACTGCTCCCTATGTGTCCTAGGCTACAGCAGCAGCTGCAGCCTGCAACATATGTAGCTGTATGTTAAGCTGCCTGCTACAGATCTACCATACCTCACACCCCATAGAACAAGGGATCCAGACAACACCCATACATAATGGGGGGGCAAGGTTCTAGTGGCAGGGACATGTTTCACAGTTTGCCCCTACAAACATAGTGACCTGATAGACTAGCAGCTACTGCAGCAGCATGCATATTCTGATGGGTATGGTGTCTGACACTCACGTCTTTTTCCCCTTACTGACCTCAGCCCACAATGTTTAACACTAAACTGCCAGATAATCATAATGTCATGGGACAATGACCAAACATAGCATGCAAAACTGTGGACATGCCTCATAAAGCTCAACAGTGAACAGTAATTGTACCTACCCTCTGCAATGCTGTAGTGTTCATACCTCACTAATGTCCATCTCAAAGACTAAGAAAGGGGCCAAGGCCTATGTGAAGGCCTTAAATATTGCACTGTGGTGTCATGTCATTGGCTAATGAAAGTGCAGCCCAGCTGTGTTGGATGCAATTAGTACGTCTGAGCCACGGATTGGTGCACAGGTAATTACCTGCAAAACGCAAGCAACTTCCTATGGGAAACAGCTCTATAAGTTTTTTTATCAAGACAGAGTATGAGTTAGTAAGTTGTTTTCAAGAAGATTTGTTCACATACAGATTACATCATTGTACCAGGTATGTTATATATGTCCCCATATTATGGGATTCAGATGGGTGGATGCAGTTATGGGGAATGGGGATTACAACAGTGGGCCTGTAGTACATCTCAAGGAGTAACATGTTGTTAATACTCTGCTGTCCAACAGCTACAAGCATGTATCTCAACTGTGCCAGCTATGAATGGCCCTCTCACTCCCTCCTACAATGGTCGGCACCTGTATGAAAAGCTACTGGATTGTGAGTTACACGTATTGTCAGTACATAAGGGTGGGCACAGCTGTCATATCACATGATGTACATGTACTGCCATTCAGCTCCTCTCAGTCTGTGAATGTCACATAAGAATAGTTCAGACATTGTAAAGATGTCCCTGACTGTCCCTGATATGCTCTGGCTAGGTAACTGTTTTTTGACATTCATATCTCACTGCTTGACAGCTATGTCTAACATACCTGGCAACCCCCTATGGCAGGAATGCTGGTCATAGCCATTATTAGTGGGGGGCCAAACCTCAGTGACAGTGTACATGTTAGTCATACAAAGCAAGAGTATGAATAGAGTAACAGCTATTACTCTAGTATAAGCTTTTTCTGGGGGTTCTTGCATGTGACAGCCAGGCTCTCTGTATGCTGACAACAACCAGCAATTATTGGCCAGCCATTTGCCAGACATCCACATGTTTGTGCCTACAGGACCACGTATATATCAGGCACATATACACATACCACAAACATCTGTGTACTGGACAGTTATGACACCTACAGGGAAGATATACTACAGCTGGTATGCATTCCTGTCTGTCATTGTGGCACACTGGTGTCACTGGACTTTCCCCATATACATGTAATAACACATACATATGTGTTTGACAGTGGCTGTATGACATAGTAGTGGGACTATGTCCATAGGGGACACACCACAGAAGATGGCATTGATGGGTATGGTGACATACAGCACACGCTGTCACAGCACACAGGAATATTCCTGTATTGCTACTATATTGGTGATAGCCACATACATAGTGTGTTGATAGACTGTAAGGTATGACGTGGAGGGTAGCAGTGGATAGTGCGGCCATTTTGCTTGTGCAGGGTCTCTACATAATGGATATCTACATATCTGGTCCTGTGATGTGTTCCCCTCTTGATCTCTTTCAGGACATATGTATCGAAGGAGGCACCTACCATTTTCAGACACTGAAAACAATGCTATCCTGGATGGCCTCAGACTACATCATAACATTCTGCTGTCCAGGAGTTGCCAGTATCATGAACAATGTGCAGCACTGTGGGCTGACCTTGTCACAGCAGTCAACCAAATAGGGCTACAGGACATAACCTCTGAGCAGGTCTGACACCAGGCAATAGATATGGTCAATGTTGCATGGCAAAGGGATGCCTCTGTGGCCGGGGACCTTGCTGCCACAGGTGGAGGGCATGCAGCAGAACAACCACCCTTGGCCACAGAGGACTTCCTGGCAAACCTGGGTTCATCCACCAGCTCCCAACCATCCATCTCCCCATACATTGTGGAGGTGGGTGCCACAGCATCCACATCAGAGGAGCATGCAAGTAGGCTTCCTGCATTGTTCATCACTGTAATACTGTATCAGTCATTGTGGCAGCCTCTGCATACCACTACACGAGTGTCAGGTCCATCTCCTTTTGGGGTGGTGGCTTTGGTTTTAATGCACAGTTGTGCATACATACTCAGAATGTCAGCAATGTAGGCAGCATCACATTAGCTACTGTATATGTTGGTATACACACATATTACCCTTTAACAATGCTATATTCGGTATTCCTGACAATACCTCTCCCTCACATTTCCATAGGTATGTCAGGTGTGGCCAGAGTCCAAGGTCTTGTACTTGATAAGTGTGATACTGTTGTCTTACAGATCATATGTACCCTAGGAATGTTAAGTGCAGCCATTTTGACCTAGATACAACTGTTTTGCTTAGCCAGAGTACGATATTTGTATGTTCTATTTCAGAGGGGTTAACTGAATTGCATTGAATGGGAAATCACAGTTGTGTATTTGCTGGAGCAGTAACATATTTTCACTTATTATTGAGAAGTTCTATGCAGTCTGCTATACAGGAAACAATCACTCACACATGCCTGTTCACACACAATATGGAGATGGTGCATAACTGAGGCAGTAATATTATAACTGGCATAGTATACTCAAGAAGGGTGCACTGTGTTTTAGGTGTAGGTCTATCAGATGCACTGATGTATTGCTTATCTCACAGGTATATAGTACTGGCAACATTAACCGGACGTAACTGCAGTACATGTTATAAGGGCCTGTGTTGTCTGTATATGTTGTAGTCTGTTTGTGTGTTGTGCTTGGGGTCAGGAATAAGATGTGGTATGTGTAATGCAGTTGTGGCTCCTTGGCTGTATGTGTTTGTGTGGATTACCATACATAATAGTGCAGGTAGTAATGTACTTATTTTGTCTTCCTCCTCACAGGTGAACATGGGGGTTGGAGTATGTCCCCCTCACAACCTGATGTCAGTGTCTCATCGGACTCTGATGATGATGGTGGCCATACTGAGACACAGGTGGGGTTGTTGAGGGCTGAGTCTGTCCCATGGGTTGACATACAACTTCCTCCCCATTTTCCCCACACACAGTCAGTATGCACACACATACCCAGTCCCCTGTGGCCACAGATATTGGACAGCCAGAGTGTGGTGACATTGAACAGGAGAGTGTGGCAACTATGGCATCAGTGATTTTAGACACTGGCCATAGCAAGACAGCTGGAAAGGTCCCACACAGGCAGATTGATTGCACATTATCTGTGCTGGAACATCTGGTTGGAGTCAGGCATTGGACACATGGATGTAGGTCAGCAACACCATCTTCTGAGAGTCCATGTGTCCATGCACAGTCATGCACCCATAGTGGCAGTACCTCCAGCACTACAGAAGAGAGTGTGCTGCCCACACCACAATGTGGCAGGTCATGGGCATGTGGTCCTGGGTGATCCTGTGGAGGACAAGGGCCCAGCAGACACCAGTCACCATCAGCTACTAGCACCACATCTGACCCTGGGCATGGTGGTACCAGTGCCACTCCTGGCAGAGCCAGTTCTCATGTTCATGGCCAGAGATGGTGAACTGTCCACTCTGCCATGTACGGTCCACAGCTGTCCAACATACACACATGTAAGGCTAGCACTGGGCTTGACTGTGTATGCGCACACACTCAAGCATCATTGTCATCAACAGACACACACAGCATCTCTACATGTCCCAGCAAGCCAGCACCCCTTCCTGACTCACACACATGCTGTCAACTGTATGGCACAGACTGGGCCTCTGGCACCCTCACACCACACCCTGTGCATGTGATGATACCTCTGCCACATCCCTGCCATCCATACTATCAATGCAGGGACATGCACATATGTGTCTGATTCACAGGGTGACTATATTATATTACATGTAGTTTTGTAGTGCGGTAGTGTTATGCCATGACAGGTGCTGTATGCTGGCATGTGTCATGAGTACACATCAAACTTTGTGTACCTCTGTTGCATGATGTAAATTGGTGGTAGTGTTGCAGAATGACAGGTGTCTCACAGAACTATGTATGTTTGTGTTCCAGAGGTCTGAGTGGCTAAGCTTTGGAGAGTTGGTGGCAATACAGCAGCACATGATGGCATCGCAGCACAGCAGACATATGATATCAGCAAGGTTCGGCTGTATATGTACGTGGTTGCCTAGGTACAGATCTGTAGCACAGTGTGTCAGGGACAATGGGGGCAGTCAGTGTGATCATGCATGTATACCCTGTGACAAGGCCTGCTACCCTTGATACGTGTCACCTGGGTGTTCTGTACATACAAATGTAGGTGGTGGCAGATAGCATTTATGCCTACATAGATGTGGGCTATTTAGGGCCTGCAGTTACTGACAGGGCAGTAAAATGTAAGAAACCTGCACACCCATATGTATATTGCTTGCATGGGAATATATTTGTACACACACACACACACACACACACACACACACACACAAACACAAACAGTCGCCTTTATTGAGGTTAGAACCCCTATTTATCTATTAGTATAGACTAGAGCACTAAGCACGTTTTGCATGTGCCACAGAGCTTATCTGTTGTGAGATTGTCAGCCAGTGCTGTTAAGGTGGAAGACATCAGCAGGCCTTGTAAAGGAGGTCAATGGGGAGACTGGCAAGTTGTCACAATGCCTTAAAATGTATAACCATTGCACAGAAATAGACATGCGTACACTGTTGCAATGGGAATATATTTAAACACAGACAGTTGCCTGTTGCGAGACTAGAACACCTACCTCTCTAATAGTATACACTAGAGCACTACATACTTATTGCAAGCATCACAGAGCTTACTTGCTTTGTGATTGTCAGCCAGTGCTGTTAAGGTAGATGGCATCAGCAGGTATTGACAGGAAGGCTGATGTTGAGGAAAATGCTAGCATACCTCTCAATTGTAAAGATTTTCACAGAATGTCCAGATTTTTGCCTCATATTTTTAGTCTGTTCTTCATAAAATTTTGGTTTTCTGGCAAATTATTGGCAAATCATTGAGGACTGAAGTCAGAAAATATTGATAGACATTTGAGTTTCAAACTTCATACCCTTCAGAAATTTCATGCTAACGCAAAACCTGTTACTCTATCAACTTTCTAAGTTTGTAAGAGCAATATTTAAAAGTTGTCTCTATTTTTGGGCTTTTGTCCCACTTTTATTTATAGCTTTGTCCAGATTTCTTGTTCTAAGAGGTTGAGAGGTATGGGCACTAGTCACAGGGCTATAAAATGATTGGCTAATGCACAGACATAGGCCAGATGGGCATGTCTGTGCTGCTGCAAGGGAAATATCGACACACCCGCACACACAAGGTGATGAATGTGAGATTAGAACCCCTACATACTATTGCATACTATAGCTAAAAGTACTTATTGTATGCACCACTGGTTACATCTGGTGCACACGTGGTTGTTGCACTAGTACTTGTGGGCTAAGCAAAGTGGCCTTGAATTACACAGCTTGTAAGCAAGAGTGAACCTGTTTATGCTGTTGTTGTATCTACTGTCCTAGCAGTGAGGTACCTGTTAATATCCCTGATATGTGCGTACAGTTAACAGTATCACCATTTCTGGCCAGTTGCAGTTTGCTAGGTGGACAATTGGCCAGTGACAATATGGCCTGTCCAGGTCCTTCGTTAAAGCCTTTGCACATTACACCACCAGCTCCCCATTGTCTGTCTACAGGGTGACATACCACAGGCACAGAGTTCTGTGGTTGGGTGGATTATGTTGTTATGCAGCCTTGGTGTGTTACTGTCAGACAACTTTTGTGTGTGTAGGTGCAGATAACCCCAGTATATATATATATATATATATATATATATATATATATATATATAAAACAGGGAACTGTTAGTACTTAGAAGGTGACTTCAGGCTGGACCTACCAGTACTCCAGTTCGGGATTTTATGAGTTGTCACAATGCCTTAAAATGTATAACCATTGCACAGAAATAGACATGCGTACACTGTTGCAAGGGGGATATATTTACACACAGACAGTCGCCTGTTGCGAGACTAGAACACCTACCTCTCTATTAGTATACGCTAGACCACTACATACTTATTGCATGCATCACAGAGCTTACTTGCTTTGTGATTGTCAGCCAGTGCTGTTAAGGTGGATGGCATCAGCAGGTGTTGACAGGAAGGATGATGTTGAGGAAGACACTAGCATACCTCTCAATTGTACAGATTTTCACAGAATGTCCAGATTTTTGCCTCATATTTTTAGTCTGTTCTTCATAAAATTTTGTTTTTCTGGCAAATTATTGGCAAATCATTGAAGACTGAAGTCAGAAAATATTGATAGACATTTGAGTTTCAAACTTCATACCCTTCAGAAATTTCATGCTAACGCAAAACCTGTTACTCTATCAACTTTCTAAGTTTGTAAGAGCAATATTTAAAAATTGTCTCTATTTTTGGGATTTTGTCCCACTTTTATTTATGGCTTTGTCCAGATTTCTTGTTCTAAGAGGTTGAGAGGTATGGGCACTAGTCACAGGGTTATAAAATGATTGGCTAATGCACAGACATAGGCCAGATGGGCATATCTGTGCTGTTGCAAGGGAAATATCTACACACCCACACACACAAGGTGATGAATGTGAGATTAGAACCCCTACATACTATTGCATACTATAGCTCAAAGTACTTATTGTACGCACTACTGGTTACATCTGGTGCACATGTGGTTGTTGCACTAGTACTTGTGGGCTAAGCAAAGTGGCCTTGAATTACACAGCTTGTAAGCAAGAGTGAACCTGCTTTATGCTGATGTTGTATCTACTGTCCCAGCAGTGGGGTACCTGTTAATATCCCTGATATGTGCGTACAGTTAATAGTATCACCATTTCTGGCCAGTTGCAGTTTACTAGGTGGACAATTGGCCAGTGACAATATGGCCTGTCCAAGTCCTGCGTTGAAGCCTTTGCACATTACACCACCAGCTCTCCATTGTCTGTCTACAGGGTGACATACCACAGGCACAGAGCTCTGTGGTTGGGTGGACTGTTGTTATGCGGCCTTGGTGTGTTAAGATCAGACAACGTTTGTGTGTGTAGGTGCAGATAACCCCAGCATTCTGTGTGTGGGTGCGCACATTCGTACAACCCTACACACATATACACATACATATATATTTTTATACAGGGAACTGTTAGTACTTACAAGGTGACTTCAGGCTGGACCTACCTGTACTCCAGTTCGGGATTTTGTGTGCTGCAGCCAATTGGCTGCTGCACCTGAGTCAACTGTCCAGTACCTCCCTGATATTTTGACCAAGGGATTCCTCAGCTGTGTGCTGAACGTATTATATGACTCATACCTATTGAATGTACAGATTGTAATACACTGTACAGAGTGTTGCATCATATGTATGGTACATTTTAAATAGCATTGTGATTTTCTGGTACAGCAGTGGCAAATCATTATAGATTGATATTAGGAAATGATGCCAGACATTTGTGTTAGTGACTCCATACACACCAGGACATGCATGCTACTGCATGGCCTGTTATTCACTGTACATTCTACATTTGTCTGGCCAATAGTTAATCCTTCTTCTTATATTTGGGCCTTTGTCCCAATACTGTTCATGGCTTTGTCCATATTCCCTGCTGTAAGTGGTTGAAGGTATGATGTGATTGGGGTACATGATGTCATACCACACACAGGGTGACAGTCTTCACACCTCTCACTGTACATGTTTTAGCAGGATGTCCAGCATTCTGCCCCATATGTCTGCTCTGTTCCTCATACAGTTGTGTTTTCCAGTACTATACTGCTAAATGCAACCCACTGCATTGTTATAACTACTGACACAGTTAAGTGCTGGCCTTTACATCCTGCTGCTACTTTGACCTGTTGCAACCTGTTGTTATACTAGCTACCTTCTAGGTTACTCAGCACATGTATAATTTCTGTAGGTTTGGCCCTCTGTTTTTCCATGGTCTCTGTCTTTGTCCAGCTGTTTCACAGTAACAGATTGGGGCATATTGACAGTCTGTGGGAGTCCTACCATAGAAGTACCTCACTTGCAAAAGATGTAAGTGCAGCCGGCTTTGAACCATGAACACCATCAAGCATGCTACTGTACTTAGCCCACTGAGCCACACCAGCCATCAGAACATGAGGTTTACTTCCTCACACTATCAACAGCAGACAGACATAACACTTTGACCTCTACATATTGTGGAAATTAGAATATGTAGCCAGATTATTTGGGACAGCCCTGTGATTGTGTGGTGTGCTAATATATCCATGCAAACATACTGTTACAGCAGTTGTATGAGAACACTGATGTGTTGGGGATAGGGAATTCTAGCATTGACAGTCATGCATCTGTCCTGTGACCCCACTGTTTGGCATTTCCCTTGCATAATGCAGTGATTTTTGCTGCCTTGAGGCCTAATGCATATTATGGGGCAATCAGTATTGGACAGAGTACCTGTTGTCCCACATAGCCGTTAGTTCTCTGCAAGTAGCCCAATAGCCCACTCTATTCCCTTGCATACATGCAGCAGGTCCATACATATGCTACCATAGTGTAGTACCCCATAAATCTGTTGTAAAGGAGAGTGACTTACCTTGTGAATGCAGCAGTTGAGATGCCTGTGTTGCAGGGCTGACTCTGCCTGATGCATGCAGTACACAGCCAATGCATGGTGAGGTACAAGTTGTGTTGTTCATAGGTTCATAGGTTCATACTAGGCTATCTACCCTAGGGCATTTATAAGCCTAGCCAGAGTGTGTTTGGCTTTCGCCACCCCTTGGAATGAGTATACTGTGCCCATTTTAAGGTTTAGTTTACTGTACCTCTGTCTAACAGTGACACAGAAGTGACCCCCGGGGTAAACCTACGATCTCCCATCCACTCGTCAAGATTTCTCTTGAAGAGAGTCAGTGAGGGGCTCTGCCTAACATGGACTGGGATTTTATTCCAGAGTGAAGGGAGCCTCTGGGTTATGAATCTGTTCTTCCAGCATGTCCTATTTATTTCTGTGCTGAGGTTCAAATCTCTCACTCGCGTAGCTCTGGTGGATTTGGATTTTCTGAGGTGGAGCATGTCCATTAATTCCAGGTTGGACTTGGCCTTGTATGTCAGGCATAGATCACCTCTGAGTAGGCGGTATGCTACTGAGTAGAGCTGGAGGTTCTTTAGCCGGGCAGCATATGGCATATGTTTGAGTCCCTTGATCCTCTTGGTGAGGTACTTTTGGGGTCTTTCCAATTGCTGCAGGTGTCGGGTAAGGTACATCCTAAATGGGGCATTGTACTCAATTATGGGCCTGATGAGGGAAGAGTAAAGGGGCACAATGACCTCTCCCGATCTAGATGTGAATCCTTTCATGATAAGGTAGATGTTGCTGGCATCCTTTTTACTATGTATGTGAATTGAAGTAAGGTGTCAGTCCCTAGGACCCTAGGTTGTCAGTGCATGAGCTATGTTTTGGCTCTTTGCCAAGGCCAGGGCATACTGTGCATGCCTACATCTGTCTACAGGGACAGCCTCAGGGGGTTCCTCTTCCGAGTCCTGCTGTGGTTGTGGTGGCTGTGGAGACCTTGGCATTTGTGGGGGGCTGTGTGTCCCTTCCCTGTGCTGATCCTGCTGCAGCTGTTTCTGCAGGATTATATTGTGTAGCATGGCACATACTGTGAACATCTGTGCACATGTGGCTGGAGAGTACTGCAGAGCTCCACCAGATATATCAAAACACCAGAAATGTGACTTGAGCAGCCCAAACACATGCTCTATTACATTCCTAGTTTGTGCATGTGCCTCATTATGGTGTTCTTCAGTAGGTGTGTGTGTGTGTATTTCTGATGGGTGTCATCATCCACAGTTCCAGTGCATAGTCATCATCTCCCAGTAGATGGCCGTATGGGATGTTCCCCCTGGCAAGCATCTAGTACAGCTGTGATGCATGCCATATATGGGAGTTGTGATAACTGCCAGGGCTGCCAGCTTACACATTCATGATAATGCCCTGGGCATTGCACATGACCTGGCAGTTGATGGACTGATACCCCTTGTGGCTGATGTAGACTCTACTCTCCTCACTGGGTGGTGCTTTGATGTGGACATGAGTGCAGCCTATGGCACCCAGTACCTCAGGGTAGTGTGCTACATGATAGAAGAGACACATACTGCTGACTGTCTCCTCAGGGGTGTGTGGTAAATAAATATCCTCACTGGCATGTATTTGCATGGCAGCCAGGAACTGGTGGAGTACCCTGGATGCTGATGCCTGTGAGACCCCTCATTATATCCCCATTTGGTCTTTGAAAAGTACCTGTAGCTAGTATTCTATGGTGCAGAGTATGGGGGAGAAATCAGATTGTAGGGTGTATGCATAATTTATAGTGGTCTGCTGTGATATAGCCTGTGTGACTGGTTAACTATGATGCTTTATACCTGCAAGGTGCATCACTGAGCGGTTTGAATGGCCCAGTGTAAGTAGAACAAGGGTTATCAGTAATTTATACATGATTGGCTTTCACTGAAAATTTCCTTTTTTATTATTTTTTTAACTGCCTTCCCTGTTAAGCACTGCAGCGCGGTATGCCAACCCACACCACTGGTATAAACAATGCTCAGCAGTCAATAGACACACCCCCATGGACAGGCATGCTCAGCACAGCTCAAACCAACTAAAACATGTGCCCCACAGCTAAACAAAACTTAACACCACTGGACCCCCCCCCACCCGCTCAGCTCACTGGCATGCAAATGGGTGCCTCTGAGCTCCAATCCACTTAAACATATAGTGACACACCCCCTTTTGATGTCAGACAGCTTTTCTGTGGACACAAATGTGGTTCTGGGGCTACACGAATTTTATTTGTGGACACAGTAGCCCATTTTTGCTATTCAGTAACCCTAGCTCATTTACATACAGATCCATGCACACAACCTGGATACTACACTATTCCAGAGCCTGCCTTCTTAGCAATCACTTAAATCTACTATTGTACATACTCCATGCTGAGCTCTACAATGGATTATTCTTACATATTCCATATTAGTTTTTAAACTTTTTAAATATTTTTTTTTGCATAACAGCACATTTGCATACTGCTGCGTACTGTGCAAACGTAATATGGGTATTAAAAAAAATTATTATATTATTTTGTATTATTTTTTGGGCATACATAGTTTTGCACATATTTGTGTCTACTATGCAATGTCTGACCTTCTAAATGGGTTTTTGCAGCCCCTGTTCAATTTTTACTTTCTTGTACACAGAAATTTTCCATGTACATTTCAGGCACCAACACACAGTCTGCAGGACTGCCTGTCTGCTTGTTGAATCACTCTAGCACCTTCATTTGCATGCAATTCACCTGCTTATGAGGTGATTTGCATGCCATGGACACTTCTGTGTCCGCATGCTCATGGACACCCCTCTGCTCTGTTCCATGTAAGCTCCATGCCACTATACCAATATGGAAAATCACTCCATGTAGGCTTTGTTGAATCCCCCCTCTACATTTGTAGCAAGCTGTTTGCTACAGTTTAAAAGAACATGTTTTAATAAACAAAAACTTGAGCACCATAGCACTTCTTGCAAACAGGGTATAAATTGTAGCAACTATTTGTTACATTTGTAGCAAGCAGTTTGCTACAGTTTAAAATAATTTTTTTTTTATAAACTGCTGTAGCACTCCTTGCAGGCAGGGTAATAACTGTAGCAATTATTTGCTACATTTGTAGCAAGCATTTGGCTACAATTTAAAAGAAGAATTGTTTTTCTTAGTAAAATGTGTTGAAGGAGGGTCAGAGGCAGGGTACAGAAATGGGACCTGAATGGCTGGGGCAAGAGTTGGGTGCCCTGCATCTGGCCACCTGGTTGGTGTGCAAGTAGAAGGAATGAAAGAGCAAGGGGGGCATAGATCCTGCTGCAATAAGCTGATCAGCTTGATATAGTAAAGTGCATAGGGTGCCAGCTGCACTTGTGTCTCTAGCATGTTGTGTTGACGTCTCAGTCAAAGTTCACGGTATTGGATCTAGTCTTCTTAGTGCTGTTATTTTTGCAGATGTGCAAAAGAGCCATCAGAGCTGGATCTGTGGATGTCTTATGTATCAGGAATAAATCACCTCTCAGTAACCTGTAGGAGACTGAATACAGAGGTATGGCCATAGAGCAATCTGTGTAGAACAGGCTATTTATACTCTGTATTCTCCTAGTGAGGAACTTTTGTGGGTATTCCAACTGTTGAAATTATGTCGTTGTTGGGGTACATGCTAAAGGGGGCATTGTACTGAATGATGGGTCTGATGAGGGCTGAGCAGAGTGCTACTAAAACTTCCTTCGATCTGGATGCCATACCCTTGCTTATAAGTTAGATGACACAGAATGATTTCCTTAATATCTTGGCTATGTGTTGTTCAAAGGCTAGAGTTCTGTCCGCATATGTTCCTAGATCCCTAACTACTGAGTCAACTCTTAGGGTTGTTTTATCGATGGAGTAATTAACTTGGGTAGACAATTTTACAAAGGTCACTATAATGCATTTCTTAGTGCTCACTTTTAATCTGTGATTTTGGCACCAGTCATGTGTTTGTCCTAGACCCCTTTTTGGGATATTGGTGTCATGGAGGGAGTCTATAATAGCTCCCAATTTACAGTAATCTGTGAACTTGGTGAGCCAGAGTCCTTTAAAATTAGCCTTGACGTCCAAGAAGTAGATGCCAACCAGAAGCAGGCCCATCATGGGGCCCTATGATGCTCTGCTAGTGGCACGTCTCTTGGTGGAGGTGATCTCACCAATCCTGACATCTTAGGTCCTATCTATGAGCTAGCCAACCATCCAGTGACTTAAGTAAGAATTTATGTCTAGTTTGGAGAGTTTGTCAACAATACCTGAGAGGGTTATTGTATCAAATGCCTTGACTAGGTGAAGGTAGGTGGAATTCACCTTGCACCATTTTCCCCTCATCCATTGCCTTAGTGAGCCTCTTAAAGAAGTCTACTAGGCAAAGTAGGCAAGAACTTCCTTTAACAAGCCAAAGTGGAATGGGTCCAATTCCTGTAGGTTGCCAATGTCCTTGATGAACATTTCCATGATATTTCATCCCATGGCTTTGCATATTAGATGTGTCTGACTGATAGGCCTGTAATTCCTAGGGTCAGCTGATGACTCACACTTATGAAGAAGGATGACCATTGCAGTCTTCCATTCATTTGGTATGTAAGCTGTTTTGAGGCTGTAGTTGAAGAGTGCTCCAGGTGGTCCTGGTAGGTCATGTTTTAGATTATTCAGGAGGCAAGAAGGGGTATTAGCATTGCCCATTGAAACTGTTTTTGGCCTTAGTGAGCACTGCCAGGACCTGCTCCCTGTAGATATTTGGGGTAATATGCTAGAAGGGACTTCACAGGTGGTAGTAGGGTATGTTGGGGGTGAAGTTAGAGCTAAATTTTTCTGCCAGTAGATTTGCTGTGTCACCCTGGTCAGTGCATGTGGTGCCATTTACCACCAGTTACACACTGCTGTGTGCTACTTTTAAGGTTCTTGATATAGCGTAAGAAGGCCTTGTTATTTTTCTCAGCCTGAGAAGCTATCCTGACCTTGTAGGTGGCCTTGTTGGACTTTATATCTTTTAGTTTCTTGTTTAGTTGAATCAGCCAGCTCATCTTTTATAAGAGCTGCTTTTTCTGATTTTGGCCATGTCTTTTTTTCTTTCATTATTTACTCTGTTATTTATTTATTTATTTATTATCTATCTATTGACATTTGGTGACAGGGAAAGTCCAACTGGATCAGAAACCCATTCTCAGTGGAGGTCTAGGGAGAAAAGCTCCACAATTAACAAAGTACAATTATAAAAGTTTAAACAAATTTAACTCATTCACTCCAGTGGAGCTCAGGAAGTTTGCACTTTAACTTCCAATAGGCGGAGCCTAAACCTTTTGACAGAATCAAATTATGTCCTCACATTTCAAACAAATGCTTATATCTCTGTAACCATAGGGATTACGAACGAAGGATAAACGGCAAACCCTTCAGCACAAATTATTTTATAGTGATAGTATTCTTTAGGTTCTAGGTCTTAAACTGAATTTTATATGTCATAGTAAACACAGTAACTATTATGTTTGTAATATGTTATAAACAGCTTACAATATCTCAGCAGCCTTCAAGTTACACACATACTGTCAAGCAGCATTTTATTCATCTAGCTGAGAGCTTTCATATGAGGCTAAGGAGTTCTACCTCTGTTACCTGGATGTTGAGATATTTAGAAAAAAATATGAAAATTATATCTATATAAATTAGTATCATAAAAACATTCACTATCTCTACCTGCACTAGACAGAGGTCAAATATTAATGCAGTTGACTTTACCATTGCATAAGCTTTAAGATGAAATATTTTAAAACCTTGTACATAGCATGATTTTGGAATCATTGATGTAAATATGAACAAGCAATATCTGACACCTTAAGGCGTTAATAGGAGTTAACCACAGATGCACCTGGAGGCTTCACTCTGATGTAATGAGTTAAAGAAAGTCAGTGACAAGATATTAAAGTACTGACATACTGTATATAATGTAGGCATAGATCAGAAATGCAAACTTACATGCAATCAAATGAAGGTTTGCATGGTTTGCGTCTAAGAGATTATTAACATTGGTGATGATTTGTAAAGATCAAGGTCAAACAAATCAGATTGCTTTAATTAGCATGCAGCCAATACAACTTTTTAATATGTAAGTAATAAGAGTAGATGTTTAGCAAGAGTTTAATGTTTGGGAGAAGTGAATGATTATAGAAGTAGTAGAAGATATAGGGGGTTAGATGAAAGAGAGATTGGTGTGAAAAAGTTAGATTAAGACATATTCCAGACATAATTATGGTGCGAGATATGGTAGAGGTAGATTAAAGAATTTAAGCTAGGTATAAGGGAAACATATATGAAGAGGGAATTGTAAGAAAAATGGAGGTATTATGGAGGCAGGAGGGGAGTTGTTAGTGGTTTTGTGAAGCTTAAAGAGGTATGAGTTAGTGAGTAGACTATAGCCAAGACACTTTTTTATAGGATGAAGATAGGTGTAATGAGACATGAAGGGTGAATGGAGGGGGTCTGGAATAGATTAAGTCAGTTAGTTGTAGCTTAGGCGCAAGAGCAAATGTGAGAGTTAAGGTAGTTGTCTTTTAGTGTAAATTTAGAGGTCTTGAGGGATTCAATGGCACTAATATTTGATGGTAGGGCATTCTATAGTATAGAAGTGGCATAGGATTAAAGGCATTGTCCAGCTTTTTTTCTGGGTTTATGCACTTGTGGAAGTAGTTTATTAGTGGAGCAGATATCTCTCTCACTAACAGGGTTTGTTTTTAGTGTTAGTTTTGGCTTACTTCTGGTTTGTATGGCATCCTCAGTGTAGCTATTTACATGTTTGTACAGGGTTTCTGTGAATAATTTTGCACAGATAGCTTTGTTCTTGGGGTTTGAAGGAGCCTTGAATTTTGACAAACTTTTGCTTAATAGGAGGTCAGTGTCAGTTGTGCAACAGATATCACACTCATCTTTGGTGCAGAAGACCGTGAGTTCTATTTTACACTGGGTGGATCGGCTGCTGACTGTACAGTGCAGCATAAAGGAGGTACTCCATGCATGACTGTGTCATCCTTTGGAAAAGACATTAGAAAATGAGGTCTCATCTGCTTGAGTTCCTACTAAAAGATCCCACAGTATCCATTGAAAACAGCAGAGAAAGATCCCTGATGTCCTGGCCAAATTCCTCCTAGTAGTATAAATACCACCTTGGGCTTGCCCTAAAAGAGGCTACTAGCCTAGTGGGGCTAACTCAGTCAGCAAATAATAAATACATGTAGTTTATTGGAAGCTGTTAACAGGTTTAGATGGGTTTTCTGAGTTGATTTCTTTTTCGAAGGAGACAGCTTTGTGATCTGACTTCACTGGTGAGGATGTGACATGGGGGATGCAATGTCCTGTCATGTTGCTGAGTACTAGGTCCAGTATGTTTGATCTTCCAGTTGAAGCATGCACTATCTGGTCCAGGGTGTTCATGTTGATAAAGTCCAGGAAATGTTGTGCATGTAGGTTAGAGGCAGTTTACTTTTCCCAGTCTATAGAGGGGTAATTAAAGTCACACCCTGATAGGGTATTTGTTTGGATGGTTAGTTCTAGTAGGTCTAGGTATCTGTTGTGAGATTCCTGAGTCATAGAGGGCATCCCATAGCAAGCTAGGATATGGTAAGGGAACTTATCTATGGTGACTTAGGTATGACTATACTCCAGGGCATCATCCTATTTAACCAACCTATAGTTGTATTTCTAGATACTTTTAATCCCTGTCTGTGCTGTTGTGGAGATAATTTTGTGGAAGGCACTGCAGCCTTGAACTGCCCAAGTATTTTTTGCAGTACCAGCACAGATGTCTACATTCTCCAGAGTGAAAAGACCTTGTAGGGTGTTGAAATTCTGTTTTCGATTCCTAACATTGAGTAGTAATACCACAAGGCTGCTTTATTTATTTATTTTTTTATGGTGGTAGTTTTGTGAGTTTGGCATTGTCTAAAAAGGCTTTAAGTGGGTGAATAAAGTTTTAGCTATTAACTGAAAGACAGGTGCAGACCATCCTTGGCAAAGCAACATGGTCTGTTAACCATGACTTCCCATGCTGATAGCTATTGGATCCCATGGAGTGACACCCGAAACTACGCCAGTTATTAAAATCAACCATTTTCTCTTAATACTGTGATATCATCCTTGGTGACGTTAGAATGTTGTTCAAGGCTGGGCACGTGCTTGTCTCTAATACATATTCAGAGAGATACATCATGTCTCTTTCCATATAGTAATCAACTTGTAAGGTGTATCGCACTGAGCCAAACTAAATAACCAAAACAAATGGTCTGTGCAGAGTGACAAACTCACAGAGATGACAGAGATGAAATGATTATCAGTACTCTAGCAAGGTCATAGTTTACATTCTAGCTGCATCCTCAAAATGTACCTCCTAATTAAGAGTGTTATTAACAGACTGCAACAGTATGTGGTATAGCAAAAGTAAATCAAACAGTTATATACAAAAACAGTGTGAAAACATGGCCATTTCAATCAAGGTTCCCCTAAAAAGCAAGTTTAATTTGTAATATTCAGAAGCATAAAATTACCAGTCATATAGCTTTGCTAGAAAGGCTCACCCAGATTCTGCTACACTTTGCTGTGAGGAAAAGGTTAGTTTGCTTTTTATTTGTTGTATTACCTTATTGCCTTTTTCTATTTTGAATACTGTGATTTGTTTTATTTACCCTGTGCTTTACTTGTATTCTGCTTTTAACTGCATATTAAAACTTGAAAAGAGACCACAGCTCTGTCTCTTGTGAGTCAAGCAGAAATTAGTACATGTCAATAGAACAGGTCAGCTAAGGTTAATTATCCGTGAACTGAGGGGTGGAACAAGGAACTAAACTTTCTATTTAAGGGGTAAAATAAAACATTTCAGAGCTTTACTAGAAAGGCTCACCCAGACTCTGCTACACTTTGCTGTGAGGGAAATGTTAGTTTGCTTTTTATTTGTTGTATTACTTTATTGCCTTTTTCTATTTTGAATGCTGTGATTTGTTTTATTTACCCTGTGTTTTACTTGTATTCTGCTTTTAACTGCATATTAAAACTTGAAAAGAGACCACAGCTTTGTCTCTAGTGAGTCAGGCAGACATTTTTCTCCACCCTTCCACCCAGTTACTGTAGTGTTCTTAAACGCCACTGTCTTTATAGTTGCCTTCCTCTTATGTTAATTTGACTATATATCTCCTTTCCTCTCTGTTTTCACTGGATTGTGTGAGTAAGCACAAAATTATAATTTTGTGAAATCACTCCCTTTCAACTATTTAAATTTATTGGCTATCCTACTGTATTCCATAGTACCAGAATACAAAAGTGACCACTGCCTTTCAATCTATATTGCTGTTTTAAAAATAGTGACTCTCCACTAAAACTTAACTTTTTGGACAGGTAAAACTTAAGTTATCTACTTTCACATCTAACTCCTCTAGTGAACACTGCAGTGTTTAGGATAAACCATTTTTTTCATCTTAACTTTAAGCATCCCTGTGACTAGCACTTGCTTTAAAACATGCTGGAAAGCACTAGGAAGTCTTAAACTGATACAAGCATTCAACTCTCCTTGTTAATAAGGAGAAATTAACCATAGGCACTAAACAGCCTATAATTGCAAAGTACCTTGCTAAGGTAAGGGAAAACAGCTCTTGTACTTTACAAAAAAAAAAAAAAGCATCAAACCAGGCATGTCCAAAGGTCAGCTTCCGGTGATTTCTCCTGTCCACCTGGTGAATCTGGGCATACTGGGGCAATGCAGCAATTGCCTCATGTACACAGACAACCCTCTCCTCCTACCACCCAACACTACAACCTGCGAAAGATGCACTTACATAGCCAAACTGGAAGTAAAGCTCTCTCGACCCAAGATTGTGCTAGACAGTCAAGAGAATACCCGCACTACAACTGAAGCAACACATAGCCCTTCTAAATCCAAACCACCAACACCCACACATAGCAACACTAAACCCACATATGTGGAGGCCCTTAACATTAACCTGCCCAAGCAACAAAGACCTCTGAAGCTGAAAAGCAAACAAACACCAATCACAACCAAAGTGTCACATAGGTCACAACATCAGTGTGTCACCCAACAGCCCCTAAGGCAAGACAACGTACCTAACACTTTAGTCATACATGACTCTATAGTCAGGCACACTGATGTCCCACTCACCAGGCTGAACAAGGAGAAATTTACAGTCAGCTGCCTGTCGGGTGCCAGGATCTGCCACATAATACATGCACTCAAGTCACTCCACAACAAATACAAATATGACTCTGTCATTTTCCATGTTGGAGTGAATTACTTGAGACGCACCTCCCTGGACTACAGGAAAAGAGACATGGAAGAGCTCTTGGATCATGTGGCCCAGGCAGGTATGACCCTAGCCCTGAGTAGCATCCTGCCTTTGCTCAGAATGATGCCACAGTATAAGGACAAAAAGATTGCTTCAACAATTGGCTAAGCTTCTAGTGTCATTCAAAGGGGATCCAGTACCTGTCTGCCTGGGACAACATGATCGACAGACCACGGTGCTTTGCCAGAGATGGTCTGCACCTGTCGTCCCTGGTATTCAGGTTACTGGCTAAGGCTCTTGCCACCCTTACAGTGCCTTTTTTAGGCAAAGTTCAAAGGACAAAACTACCACCATAACAGGTACAAGCATGCAAAATCTGAAGGTAATGCTACTCAATGCTAGAAGTCTAAACCTCAAAATGTACTCTCTCGAGGCACTCCTAAAAATGGAGAACATCGATATATGTGCAGTAACTGAGACCTGGTTCAAGGCTCCAGAGAACACCCCTGCAATACCAGGCTACAACTCTTACCACACATTTTGGCCACCAAACCAGGACTGAAACACTAAAGGTGGAGGAGTGTCCATATTCAACTAGATAAGATTGCAATCCAAATTGTAGCATGCTACAGATCCCCCACCATGCCCCAAGATTCTCACTACAGCTTTCTAAACATACTGGAAAATATTAAGATACAACCAAACACCCTAATACTGGGTGATTTCAACTACCCTGCCATTAACTGGGAAAACTACTCATGTACCAATACCTTTGCCCAGCGGTTCTTGGAATTCATAAATTTCAACACCCTGGATCAACTAATCCTTAGTCCCACCAGGGGCTCTAGTATCCTAGACCTGGTCATTGCCAACATGGGAAATCAATGCTCCACACCTATGGTCACCCCCTCATCGGTCAGGTCTGACCATAAGCTATTCACTCTTGACATCCACATCCCACCTCCACCCCCCCAGTAAGGAAACCTCCATAAAAACTTCTCCAAAGCCAACTTCATGCTACTCAAGTCAGAAGTGACAAACTTCATGACACCCATGCAGGTGGGAACTGAAAGTTTGACTGCTTAATCCTACACTAAGGCACTGTACGAGCACATCCACTTGTGCATGAATCGTGCCATCTCCAATAGAACCAAGATGCTGTCCTCCAATAAAAGGAAGCCAATCTGGTGGTCCCTTACCATAAACAAACTTTACAACAAAGGGAAGAAACTATTGAAGAAAAGAGGAAAATCCCAGGATGCAAAAAACTCCCTTATTAGCCTCCTTAAGAAGCTGAGATCCCTCATAAAATCCTCCAAAGCTAGTTATGAAACTAAAATTGCCAAAGATTCCAAAGACAACCACAAGGCATTCTATAGCTATGTCAAGAATCTAAATGGCAATGCTCAGATCTGCTCTGAGCTACAACAGAATGGCATTAAACATACGGATCCCAAGGATATTGCCAATATCCTGGCAGATCAATTCAGCGCAGACTTCACCCCCCTCTCACCCCCTAAAGTGCCCATCTCAATACTGAAAGATTACCAGATTCTGGCAATAATGGCCACACAGGTAAAAAACACATACTCCAAGGCTAAGAATACAGCATCCATGGGAACAGACAACATCCCAGGCTGTGTACTACATGAACTGCAAAATGAACTGGCACCTCACCTAAGTGTCATGTTTAATCATAGCCTCACCTCAGACTTTGTGCCCACTGAGTGGCACACAGCTACAATTATCCCATTCCACAAGGAGGGATCCACCTTGGATTCTGGGAACTACCACCCCATCAATCTGATGAGCCTGATCTGCAAGGCCATGGAACGTATTATCATGGAACTTATAAACAAAGAGATTGGCAACCTTCAAACACTGGACCCCATGCAGTTTGGGTTCGTGAAAGGCTGAGCTTGTCTCCCAAACCTGACTGACTTCTTCAAATCAGTCTCGAGAGCTGTTGACAAGAGTAAGGTGGTCCACACAGCGTATCTGAACCTCACCAAGGCCTTCAACACCATCCCCCACTCTGGAATCATAGATAAACTTACTAAGCTGGGCATTAATCCCTATGTCACTTGATGGGTTGCCACCTGGTTTACTGACAGAACCCACACAGTAAAAATAGCCGACTCCAAATCCAGCTCCAGACAAGTGATAAGTGGAGTACCTCAGGGTTCAGTCCTGGGACCGCTCTTGTTTGGCATCTACTTCGCTGAAGTACAGGCCAACACTAAGGGACTCTGGCTAATAAAGTTTGCAGATGACTGCAAACTGGGAGCCATTATTGAATCTCCAAATTATGTGTATATTCTACAAAAGGGCCTTACAGAAACAGATGCTTGGTGCCAGAGCCATGGGCTCAAGCTCAATGCCAAGAAATGTATAGTTATCCCTTTTGGGAAAAAACATGTACCCGTGAATTACCACATAGGTGGCAGTACACTAAGCACCAAAAGTGTGATAAGAGACTTAGGGACACAGGTGGACAGTGGTCTCACCTTTGATAACCTCATTGCCATAACAGTCAGGAAATCCTTCTATGTGGCACACCTCATCACTAAGGTTTTTTCATCCAGAAAAAAGGAGGTCATTGTCCCACTGTACTCATCCCTCATTAGACCCATTATAGAATACAATGTCTCATTTGGTATGTACCTCTCAAGACATCTGCAACAACTGAAAAGGCTGCAGAAATACCTCACTAAAAGAATCACAGGCCCAAAGCAGATGCCCTATGCTGACCGTCTAAAAAAACTCCACTATACTGTCGAATATTGTCTACTCAGAGGCAGTCTCTGCTTCACATACAAGGCCATGTCAAACTCAGAGCTGTTGGACATGTACACGTAAAGAAATCCCTATCCCTCAGAGACACACATGCTCCAGAGATCTAAACCTTGTCATCACAATGAACAAAACATGCTGGAGGGATAGGTTCCTGACCCAGAGACTCCCCAGACTCTGGAATAGACTGCCCATACATGTCAAGCAAAGTACCTCTTTGGCCCTCTTCAAAAAGAACCTTGATAATTGGATAGGAGATAGGAAATTCACCCCGGGGGTCACATCACTCACCCTGCTAGACAGGTATCCAAGGAAGTAAATACTGTGGGAAGAAATAGCCAGGGAATTGTTATGGCTAGACTTGTATAGGCCCTAGGGATGATAGCCTAGTACCAACCTATGAACCTATGAACCTATATGCATTAACAACAGTACAGATATGACATGCTAATTAATGCAAGCTGGTGTTTCTTTCTTTGTACTTCATTTCATGGAATGTGGCTAAGCTGCCTAATTATACACCTCAAGTACCTATTTTTGTACTTAAGTACAAAAACAAGTTGTGAAAAAATTAGACACTGTCATGTGTGCTAGCATGTTTGACTGACATTTTGCACATAATTTCAGATTAACCTGTGTGTTATATGCTAGCATAACTAGCTATGATATTGTAAATAAATCCTTACTTGTTGATTTATGATCTGTTTGTACAGAATGTTTTAAAGACTTACAGTATTCTTTACATTTCTAACCGTGCATGTTTATGAAGAAAGATTCTAAAGGCAAACTGTCTCATATTCAGCTGATCTACAGATGATATCATCAGAATGTTGAAAGTTGCTATGTGTTACTGGCAGAAGCTGAAAGATAGGAGGAGCTTTAGTAAACAGCTGGTGGTTGAGTTTCAAAATATGTAATAAAAATTAGAACAGGAACAGTTATGACAGTTAGGCTAGTCTATAAAAGAACCTGCTGAAGACAACTGAAATTGGTTGTCAGTTAGAGTTGTCAGTTAACAGCCAGCCATGAGTTGTTCACAGATGTACTGTGCAGTGGATACCCAAATGGACTCACCAAGAACTGTAAGCCTGCCTTTGCTCTATTGCAATAATTTAGTTTAGATCAGGGACAATGTTCCTTAGTCAGATAGGAAAATTATACGTAATGAGTTAAATCAGAGTTTTTCTGAATGTTTGATTTTTATCCTACAGTACTGATTTCATTTTCCTGGTTATTGAGTTATGTTTGTTTATTGGACATTCCTGTTTTATATTTTTAATAATTTTATTCATTATTAAATATTTTTTTATTAATTTACATTGTGGGTGGTCAATCACTGTTTTCTTTAGTGATTTGAGAGTGCTTATACTTGCCTTGATAACTTCCCAGGCCACTTAGGTCATTTGCTATTATTTGTTTTAATATCTAATTTTCATAGTTGGACATACCTTTAAAGGGACATGAAGACCACTCTGATTGGTGGCAGCAGTACTGTATTATTTTGGGAAAAGGACACAGCTGGAGATCTGTGTCAGGCTTTTCCAGAAGTGTTTGGATGCGTGGGATTTAATTTATTTAAGTGTGAGTGTATCAGAGGTCTTAAACTGGGACACATTGGTCTGAAGTGTGTAATAGCAGGTTACATTAGGGGTGGACAGAAGTATACAGCCCAGTCCCAGATTATAGAGCATGTTCATGTTGTGCTGTTAGGGGACAATTGTGGAATAATACTTCTATTTATGTGACAGTCTCACACTGGAGTCAGTAACGATAACTGAATTTCCTTAGTTACTGACCCAGAATAGTAGGAGATGTCACATTGTTTGGTGGCATTTGAGTGGGATATTATCTGGACATCACATAGATATTTTAAGGAATTTTTTCTAGTGAACTAGACAAAGTTAAAAGTTTGATTTGCTCCATTTCTACTCTGTCACTTATTTTCTTTTCATCTTACCAAGTAAATATATTTGATATATCGCTGTTGTTGTAAATTGATGTTAATAATTTTATCAAAAACATGTATTTGAGCTGCATATCTAGCCACATTCCATGAAACAACGTAAAATAGAAAAAAATACCAGCTTGTGTTAATTAGCACTTTGCACAAATTCTGCAGTTTCTGCATATTGCCGTTATAAACAATTAAAAATATAAATGACAAATATAGAACCTAAGATCACCATAGCCTTTCAAAACTTCAAAACAGCATATTGCTCAAATGACTAGCATAAACATAAAAACATATTACAATAAAATATAGAAACTGAAAAACTATAGTAAACACAAAACATAACATATTTTGTCAATGCAACAAAAAATAGTGTGGAACCAACAAAGAAACCATTAAATCCATTAATAATGAGCAGACTCCAACTCCAGAAGGGAAGCCATGCAACAATGTTATAAAACAACTATGAACACTTTTATTTAAGTGTACAAATTCACAATCAGATTTTCATCTTAGACACAAGATATACTTCATCAGAATATAGTAACACAGCTCTGAGAGGGTTTTTATACTAAAACAACTAATTTAAATACCAATTGACTAATTAATCCATTATAAAATCTTAAAGCAACCCTTTCTAAATTCATGAGCATAAACCATATAAAACATGAATCTTTATAAAAAAAATCTTAAAACTAAAGTTTAGCAAACATGTTTTAAAAATGCCTAGTGCATGTATAGAAATATGGCATAAAAATATGTGATATATAATGTAAAAAGGTTCATCAGTTTACACAGGTATATCAAAAAATATATGATGAAGATATAATAATGTATAAATACTGTACATGAATGCATGAATACATAAATACAAATAGTGCAAAATCAATTATTCTGATGCATTCTATCTTGTGTCTAAAGACAAAAAGCTGATAGTGAATTTGTACGCTTAAATGAAAGTGTTCATTATGTTTTTATAATACTGTTGCATGCCTTCCCTTCTGTTGTTGGAGTGTGCTCATTATTAGTGGATTTACTGGTTTCTTTGTTGGTTGAATTTTACTTCCAAACTGGTTTCCTCCTTATTTTTTTGTTGTTTAAGTCTTTGGAATTACATTGTGCTATGGAGGATGAGGTGGACCCAATGACCGGAAGCCACAGCCTTTTTACCCAGAAAGCATGAGCTGCTAGTGTTGGTGGTGATTTTGTGCAAAGTGTCTTACAATTACTGGTGAATTAACCAAGCTCTTGGAAGTACTCTCTGACTTAACAACTACAAAAAGTGCACCAAATGGAGAAAAGTTCAACTTAGGGCACAAAATTGCGAACTGGAGTTTTTCAAGAACAAAAAATTCAGATCTGAACTCCATAAATCCTGGGCAATGGAATAGCTACCAACAACACAAAGGTACTGTAAATCATGTTAGCTTGGTTAGCAGGCAGCTAGCTTTACATTGCAATGTTTCTCATTTAATTTCAATGACTGGCTTAATAAGGACTTTTCATTAATGGCAGAGCACCACCACCGATCCAGGTGGTGAGCAGGACAATCTCAAGGACTGGATTTCTCTGTTCAAGAAAAAACTGTTTAGATTATGGAGTTTACAAATGGAGAACTTGTTTTTGCATGAGTGTATTCATGTACATAGTGTGCCAAAGGGATTAAGATACTATAAATTTACTAACAGTGTAATTCCTGGCACCAAGATTCATCAAGATTTTATCAAATTGTTTAGTTTGGAGTTTTTAGCCCTTATTATACAAAAATAATCAAAATATCACTGATGGTTTGAAAATTGAAGTTAATGATTTAAATACTAAGATTAGGAATGTTTTTTTTTTTTTCTGCATATGATATTGAATATAGTAACATTTCACTAGGGTAGATTTTCATGTTAATAAAATTAAAATAAGGAAAAATAAGAAATTAGCGAGAGACAAATTGGACTATGAAGTTGGGAAAGCTTTCCCTATATATAAAAAACAAGAGTCTAACACCATAGTACCAGAAAATTCTCACATTTTTAGGAATAATGGGTAAATTGATATAGTGAAATATATTCTACCTAACAACTCAGATGTTTTTAGAGGTGAGAGACATGATTGGGGTAATTTTAACAACTTTAATCTTATGAACTGTTTAGAGTTCCCACTCATCCAGAGATCAGGGAGGCTTGATGTGATGATGTGAGATATTGTCAGCTATGCTAGGAGAAGTAGAGCAGTGGATGTGTAACATATGCCAGCATAGCTACCAGGAGTTTTGTAAAGTATTATATGTCAGTTGCATATCAAACTGATTTGTACATACATACATACATACATACATACATACCTAGATACAAATGTTTCAAGCACGGGCATTAAAGCCCTTCTAGCTTGCCAATATGCCAAAACACTTGTTCCCATAATAAATGTCCAGGCTGTTCTTAAAAATATCTAAACTAGTACTTGCTTTAATGTAATTTGGTAGTCTGTTCCAAGCATCAGCTACTCTGTCAGAGAACCAATTAGTACACTTCTCATTCCTATAGAATGTTCTACATAGCTTATCTGACGATTCACTAGTACATTTTGATAACCCCAAACATTCCCAGAGGTAGTTGTCCCTAAATGCCCTATATACCTGAATAAGAGCTCCTCTTAAATATCTGTACAAGACACTGTACAAGTTCAGACATTTTAGTGTCTCATAATAACTTAGATTTTCACATCCATGGATGCCCTTAGTATATTTTCACTGTACTCTTTCCAGTTTATTCATGCTTGTTTTCCTATAGGGTTTCCATATTGTTATTCCATAGTCAAGTTTGGGTCTAATGTAACTAACAAACAATGACTTCATTATGTTTGATTTCCTAGACTTTATAAATCTCTTTATACAACCTATAGTTCTATAACCATCATTAGTCAATTGGTTGATATGATTAGAAAAACTCATAGCTGAATCTACCCATATACCCAGGTCCTTAAATGAGTCCACAGTTTCAATCACTGCACACTGTATTAAATATTCACCTTTCAGTTTATGTCTCCCAAATCTCATATGCTTAGTTTTTGATGTATTTATCAACATACTATTCTCTTGTGCCCAAATGGTCAATTTAGTCAAATTATTTTGCAGACATGCCTTATCTGTAACACTTGTAATCAGTTTACTCAATTTCAGGTCATCAGCATATAGACTGTAGAACACCTCAGATGAAAAAATAAGGTCTGAAAGATACAATCTAAACAAGTAAGGGCCTATTACAGAGACCTGTGAGACACCTTGACTGTAACCAAGGATTTCATCTGTTCAGTCAGTGTGGTGTGTGATAATTACCATGTCCTATTTGTACAGGTGCTTGTGTTGAAAATGTATTTGTAAAGTTGCATGTGTTAAAAAAAACTGTACCAACAGTAGGTCCTGCTGGACAGAAAAGAAATACACCTGTATGTCAGACTGTATTGTAACTGTTTAAATGAACATATTGTAACAGAAGACACTGGAAGAGAAGAGGTTAATCTCAGTCCAGCTAACTTTAAAAAAATAGTCCAAAATTAATTACCTGGTTTAGGCCATAAAGACTATATCTTACAGTTTTGATTGCAGCCAGAGACAAAATGTCTGTGAAAACCAGGACAAAGAACCCTACTGCATTGTCCTTAGGAGTAAACTAAATGCTACCCTAAAAGGGTGGAAGGTGAAATGGCTTTATAGCTTCCAGACGATATAACGCATCTTAGCAAAGCTCGCTGTGTGTGTATTTTGACACATATGTACTAGATGCTGGCTCAGTTTCTAGTAAAGGGGGTAGTGTGGGAACCAGAAGTCAGATGACCAGATGTATGTAATGTCATTCTGTAATCCAGCACTGAAATGATGTTTTAATACTTGATGAGACAGAAGTGTCAGGGCAGTCTGGGTTTTGAAACCTTAGAGAGAAAGATCACTCACCCACTTCATCTTGCTTTGCTTTAGTAAGTAACCAGGGGATAGTAATTCTTTAGATCAGTTGGAAAATATAGTGAGATAAGTTAAGTACTGTTTTTCTGTATCTGTGCAAATCTACCCACCTGTGTTATTTTTAATATTTCCTGTGATGAAGCTCTGATGTTTATTATAAATAGGTATTTAGTATTTTCATGTTCATTTACTATTTATTATTACAAATATTTAAACTTTTTCATTGTGGCTAGACTTTTAGAGAATATTTTAACCTTTGAGTGTACTTATACTTATTCAGTGACACTGTAGCCACTCCTGAAAGCCTTGCTGCATTGGTCAAACACTACCATTTGTATTAGTATTAATTCCACTCAGTATAATTGAGTACTCTTGTAAGAGCCTTAGATTAGCTGGATTTGGAGCGTTCTGTTAGCAGTATCTACCTTATAGTCTGGGCAGAGGGGGCATAGCTGGTAAATCTGTGCCAGTCTTTCCCAGTGGTGTGTGTGTGTGTGTGTGTGTGTGTGTGTGTGTGTGTGTGTGTGTGTGTGTGTGTGTGTGTGTGTGTGTGTGTGTGTGTGAAAATCAAATCTCAAAGAGTGTATGTGTCAGCTACTTGGAACAGGGACACAGAGCACTGGTTTCACAGAGAGGGTGGTGGAGGACTTAGCTTGGAACACTAAGCTGAGGGCTCAACTCTACAGCTGTGGGCAGTGTGGACTCTTATTTGGGGCTTGGTTAGAGAGAGGGAAACCCAACCCCAGGATGGAGTGTGTTTCCTGGGTGGTCTTAAGGGAAATTGTGCTTGGTGCAGAGAATTGCATCTGCAAATACTGTGTGTATCCATTTGTGTTCCAAGTGAATGTCCCCTACTGCTGTCTATGGCAAGAATTCAGGCTCCTTGATTTCTGGACTAGAGAAGGGACATCACACTTGCAAGCAAGTCCTATTCCCTTCCAGAGAACAACACAAGTCAATTGAACCAGACACTAGGGGTCTGTTACAAGAGGGGTCAGAACAGGAGGGGGGAGAAAATGTAACAGGAGACACTGGAGACAGAAATAAGTATTTATAATGATGATTTTTCTAGTTTATACCTTAAACCTTATCCTGAGTTTGTAAAAAGAAATAAATTCACCATTTACAATTACAGTCATCTCCCTATTACTGATAAATACCTCTCCTCATTTGAAAAAAGGGCTTTGTTTTGTTCCTACACCTACATATAATTCACCTGATACATTAACTGAATTTAAGTTATTCATTAGAAAACTGAACTTTGCAGTCCAATATCATGTGAATTCTAGTGAACCTTCCTCAGATGATAGTAACTTAAAGAAAAAAAAAGCCTTTCCATGCCTGTCTCCAATCCCATTGTCCAGGTTTTTTCTAACACCCGTGAGAGTCATATTTACAGAGAATATGCTCAGAGTAATATGAGATCTAAGAAACACAACCTGAAAACAGATGAATACAAACTTCTGGATGAGATTAAAACAAACCATTCTGTATGTATTATGAAACCTGAAATGGGTGTGGGGGATGGTTTTGTTTGATAATCTAAATTGCTTTGCAGAGATGTTGAAAATTTTATATGAGAGTGGTTCTTATATTACTGCCTCTGTTAACAAGATTAACTTCTCCTGTTTCAAAATAGATAGATTTTTAGAGGGCCGTATACTACAGCATGCTTTAGATACTGATATATATAACTTTTTAAAGAACTCCAACCCAAGAATATCAGTTATGTTTGGTATTCCAAAGATTCATAAAGATCTCCACAATTCCCCATTTAGACCAACTGTGTCAGCTGCAGGTAGAAAAACTCACCCTTCTGCAGTACTTGTAGACAAATTGCTAAAACCAGTACTAGATCTCCACCACCATATTGTTAAGAGTTCTTGGGATTTTTTAGGAAGGATAAAACCAACACTATGCAATAAAAATATCATACTTTTAACTATTGATGTAAGACATCTCTTTATTAGTATCCCCCCAAGAGCCAGGATTTGAATTGTTTCATGAAGCAGTGTTAGATTTTGATTGTTTGACACCTTAGCAGGTTAGGTTGGTAATGGATTGTATGGAGATCATCCTGAAAAACAACTACATATGGTTTGAGGATGAGATCTTCAAACAGACAAAAGAGGTAGCTATGGGGGTGTCATGCACCCTCATTTTTGCTAACTTAGTAATGTTAACTTGGGAAGGACAAAATATTTTGAAGCCCCTTTCCAGAAATGCATAAAGCTCTGTTTAGGTTTATCTTGGATGATATTTTTTCCTATGGTTAGGGGATCCATTGAAAAGCCCAGAGTTTGCTAAACATGAATTTTAAGCATTTTATAAAGATTCTCCCATCCACTCATCAAGATTCCTCTTGAAGAGAGTCAATGGGGACCCTGCCCTAACCTGGACTGGATTTTATTCCAGAGTGAAGGGAGCCCTGGGTTATGAATCTGTCCCTCCAGCATGTATGTCTTATTTTGCTGTCCTTTGTCAGCCACAGTCCTTCCGTGTTTTGCCTGTACCACCAAGAAATATATACCAAACAAGAGAGAGGGACTGGGCCTTGTGGGATGCCACTTTTACTGCACTGGGGTCTGGAGTTTGGCATGGCTCCAGCAAAACCACGTGGGAAGCCAGCTTGTTTATCACCAGTTGCAACCCATCTAGTGCTATAGGAGTTTATATTTAAGCTGGTGATGGCCTTGGTGACTGTTTCAAAGAAAAATTCCAGGGTTTTAAGAGGGCAGATCTGCCCTTAACAAAGCAAAACTGGGGAGTGAGTGTCTGTAGGTCCCCCCAATCTTTATTTATGAGTGAGGTCCATGATCCTTTCCATAGCTGCAGAGACCAAGCTCAGGCTTATGGGCGGGCGATCCAGGATCCATTGATTGAGCACCCACCTTGTGGGGAGTGGACACCTGTGCACGCCACTCCACTCTTTGGG
>NC_056731.1:1860701405-1860741405 GCF_019279795.1 Protopterus annectens
GAATGATCATTGCCTGTCAAGCAGCTTGCATGTCTCAAAGGGCTAAGGCAATTAGTTGTGTGGTGGTGTTCATGGTTCTAATCTGAAAGTGACCACTTATTTTGGATGTCAGGTAAAATTACATTTGTTTTACAAACTGTCAGTCTGTGTGTGGTGTAATATTATTAACCTTTGTGACTTATTAATTACATCACACAACTGAAGAAAGTTGTGACGTGCAGCAGTGCAGAAACAGGGGCAGATGTCATTTTATGTAACACACAAATCCTGGACTAGAGTACAGGTAGGTGTGGGCTGGAGATATGTCTGCAGATACATACATATATGTATACATATATGTCTGTCAGTATCTCACTCTCCTTATACATTTATATATATATATATATATATATATATATATATATATATATATATATATATAGATATATAAACTGTATTTATATATAAAGCTATACAGACATTTACATACACACACCTCCATGTATATTTACATTCTTGTTATTTACAGATATATGTTTATATGTTTGTGTATGTCTGTATCATTCTACATACCCTGATACTGGTGACTGAAGCTGCTGTATGACACATATATTATGCTGCTCAATGGACCAAATGTAAGGGCTCAACAGTAGATAATGCACTTCCATACAGCTCCCTGTGCCTGCTGGATTTCACAACACATATACCAACAGGTGAACAGGTGGTGTTATGTATCATGTTGCGTATGCATGCATTGACAGACCACATTGTTTTGGTCCACCGACTTGCCCATCTAAATGCAAACAGCACATATGGCCAAAATGACTACTGTAAACATATAGATAGGATAGAAAAACAGTTATCTGACTGCTAGGCCTCTAGATGCAGAGAACAGTTATGAAGGAATGTCACTCTGCAGCCCATATATGCTATTCAACACAAGCCTACTTTATGTACTCCACTAGTATTCACCTGCAGTTGTGGATAAAGCAGTCATCAGCTGTGGTGCATGCTGTAAATACTGTGATCTATTAAGTTTAAGAGTAGCTAGCTAGAGGTTCTAATCTCACTCCCGCCCACTTGGTGCATGTGTGTGTGTGTGTGTGTGTGTGTGTGTGTGTGTGTGTGTGTGTGTGTGTGTGTGTGTGTGTGTGTGTGTGCATTTCCCTACATAACAAATAGGCGGTCTATATTCCAATGGGCCTGCACTTTTTGGCCCTTGCAGGTGCTGCCAGCCTCCAGAACCCTCTGTTCCACAAAGCCTGTTGATATCATGTACCTTAACACTACCAACTGCGAAGGTAATGTTAGACTTAAGCTGTGGTGTGTTCTGTAAATGCTGTGATCTGTATTGTGTAACACTAAATAGGTAGGGGTTCAAGTCTCACTCCAGCCCACTTGTATGTGTGTGTGTGTGTGTGTGTGTGTGTGTGTGTGTGTGTGTGTGTGTATGTGTGTGTGTGTATGTGTGTGTGTGTGTGTGTCTGTGTGTGTGTGTGTGTGTGTGTATGCGCACCTCCCTGTAAAATAAACATGATCACCACACTGACTTAGAGAGAAGTATGCACCTTCAATATCATGACAAGAACAAGGTCTGCTGATGTCATCTTCCATAACATTACCTAAAGAAATGTTAATAGCTCAGTTAAGGTGTGGTGCATGCATTGATTATTGTAATCTCTAGTGTATACTGTTACAGTGTGTGTGTGTGTGTGTGTGTGTGTGTGTGTGTGTGTGTGTGTGTGTGTGTGTGCGTGTGCAGATGTGAGTTTATGGGATCATAGGCTCATTGTACATTAGTAGCCTAATGAGCCTAGCTCCCATAAGAGCCTAGTCATGTTCTTATCCTTATTTACATGATCAGCTCATATTGCCCCTGTCCACAAGAGACACACATAGAAGCTCTGTGGTGACACGACAGTTGTCCAGACAATCATACAGCTTACATCTGAGGAGGGCCAATGATGTCCACTGTTTGTCATTAAGTGAGGATGTGTTTCAATGGTTTGTGACAGTGTGGTACACAGATCTCCCCCACCAGCATGTATTATTAATGTCACATACCAGGTAATGTCCTTACAGCTGTTACATACCTACATCAACTTTATTACAAGCTGAGATAAATACAAACTTGCAGTGTTATAAGACAGTACTGCATTTTACTGTTTCTGTTTTATTGTTTCATCAAATATTGTGTTAAAAATAGTACTGCATTTATCTGCTTATTTATTTGTTTCACTGAAAATTGTGAGCTCTCTCTCTGTCTGCAGTTAGTGGTTTTATTCTTCTCACTTCATTGATATTCAGTGTTGAAGTCTTAGCCTAGAGGGTTTCTCTGTGCCTTTAAGTCTTAATCCCTTATCTCTGAAATTATTTCTGCTGAATAGCTGCATACTTGAGCTGTTTGGTTAGCTGCTACATACCTACATCAACTTTATTAAAAGCTGAGATAAGTACAAACTTGCAGTGTTGTAAGCTAGTACTGCATTTTATTTTTTCTGTTTTATTGCTTCATTGAATATTGTGTTAAAAATAGTACTGCATGTATCTGCTTTTTTATTTGTTTCACTGAAAATTGTGAGCTCTCTCTCTGTCTGCAGTTAGTTTTCCCATCCAACCTTCCTGTTCTTGTTTCATTAGTCTTGGTTGTTTTGAAACTGATTTCCCCTCCTGTAAATTTGTGTTTGAACACTCCTCCTGGGCCCATATCATTTGCTCACTCAACCGAGTACAGTGAGATCATATTTTGATTTCAGACACTCCTACCATTCCCATCTGTTCAGCTCTAACCCAGCTCTATCCTAGTCTAGTCTCATTAGCTCATCCTGCCTAATACAGAGAGAACATTTGAGTAGACATACCCACTTAGGCCCTGAACTTGTCTGATTGAAGACTGCTGGAACAGGGCTCAGTTCTGAGGTTTTTTTACTGGTTAATTGGGTAATTTGTTTAAATCAATTTGCAGTTTGCTCATTTTCTATTGTTATATAAAAAAATGCACTTTATCTGCTTTTACTGTATTTGTGTTTCTTCCTGCTTTATTACCTTATTTTGCTTTTGTCTCTTCTTAAAAGTACTCAATTGTGTTTAGTCTGCTGCATTTATTCTGCTTGGTAGTAGCCTGATTAAATTGTAATTGTTATTCTAAGTCTTTTGGTTTTACATTAAGAATGTTTGTGGTCTGCACTCTTGTGGGAGGAGAGGCTAGATTCTGCCCTTCTGAGCTGGGAATTTCTGGTTAAAGGCTTACTGTGTCTGCTTATTTGAACTGTTTTTCTTATATCGGTGTGCCTTGTCTGCTGTAGCATAGACTAGAATCAGGCCTGCTGAATCTAGCTTTGTTTGTATAACTTGAGCACTAATCCAGGCCATCTTTTTTGGAGAAGGCTCCCCTGCACCCTAGTGGCAGGAGTGTGCGGTTAGAATGTGTCTGATTGAAGACTACTGGAACAGGACTCAGTTTCGAGTTTTTTTACTGGTTATCTGGGTAATTTGTTTAAATCAGTTTGCTCATTTTCTGTTGTTATAAAAAATTGCACTTTATTCGTTTGCTTTTACTGTAATTGTGTTTCTTCTCACTTTATTACCTTATTTTGCTTGTGCATCTTCTTAAAAGTACTCAGTTGTATTTTTCTGCTGCAGTTATTACTGCTTGGTAGTAGCCTGATTAAATTGTAACTGTTATTCTAAGCCTTTTGGTTTAAGCACTTGGGCTTTAGACCAGTTGTTTTACATTAAGAATGTTTGTGGACTGCATTGTTGTGGCAGGACATGTAGCTTACATCCTTCTAAGTTGGAACTGCTGATTGAAGACTCAGTGTCTGTTATTCTAAAAGCGCATTAGTTCTCATTTAAGCACTTGGGCTTCAGGCTAGTTATTTTACATTAAGAAGGTTTGTGGTCTGCAATCTTGTGGGAAGAGAGGCTAGATTCTGTCCTTCTGAGTTGGGAATTTCTGGTTAAAGGCTTATTGTGCCTGCTTATTTGAACTGTTTCTTTCTGAAATTTGGGTGCCTTGTTTGCTATAGCCCAGAAGTTAGTAGTTTATTGGCCATTTTGGGCTAATTTCTATCTCTTTCATTTCCCTGCTATAGAAAACACATTTGCACATTTGTTACTCTTATATTTAGCTCAGCAAGTGCCTGCCAGCAGCAGAGAGACAAAAGAGAGTATTTGGAGTGATTATCATTTTTCTGCATTTTCTTGCTCTCTTTAACTAATTCCACCTAAAACGCCGATTTTTTACTGTTTCTGTGATTTAAAAAGCTTGTTTCTGCTACATATTGTACTTATTTACTGCCTGCACTTGAACTAATTCATTTTTGTGTTTAAATAATCTGTTTAACTTTTGTAGGCTACACACTAAAATGTGATAGCCATTTCTGTGCATTTAAAGTGTTTTTTGATTGTATCTGCTTTATTTTCTAAAAATATATAGATATATACTTGTTTCCTGCCTTTCTGAACTAGTATAGTCCAGTTTTCAGGTTATTGCTGAATTCAGGGCTGTGTTACAAATTTCTGTGTTGCCCATACCTTACTTGGATAGAGGGAAGTTTCTCTGTTCACCTGTTATAAGGGGAGGTTTGAGCAGCCTATCTGTCCCTGGTGGAATGGTGTCAGCCCAGAAGTTAGTAGCATATTGGCCATTTTGGGCTAATTTCTATCACTTTCATTTCTCTGCTATAAAAACCAGATTTGTTTGGTTTTGTGCACCGGGCAGCACTGGTTAGCTAGGGGTAAACTATTCCCGGCTCCACGAAGTCTACTCTTCAATTTTTCCCTTGGAACTAGACAAACTTTCAACTTAAGCACTCAAACCATTCATTTCATAGCCCAGCACTTGCTCAAAACTCACAGTAAGCACCAATTAGCCCTAGCACTAGACCCCCCCCATACTGTCCAGAAGGACAGGCTCTCTATTCGTCCCTACCAGCCAATCAGTAAAACAGCTCACATTACCTATTCAGGCATGTCCAAAGGGCAGTTTCAGGTGTACTCTCCAGTCCAACTGGTGAATCTGGACATTTTGAGGCAATGTTACAACTGCCTCATGTACACAGTCAACCCTCTCCTCCTACCACCAAACATTAATATATGTGAGAGATGCAATTATACAGCCAAACTGGAGACAAAGCTCTCTCAACCCAAGACTGGAACTGACGGTCAAGAGGAGAAGGAAAATACACCACCAGTCTCACATAGACCTATTAAACCAACACCGGCAAATAACACACATAAATACAAGAAAACATAAAAATCTGCAAAAGCAACAGAGACCTCCAAAGCAGACATCCAAGCAACCTCCACACCCCATCACAAACCATGAAACACATACTTTACATAATCAGTGTGTAACACAATCACAGCCCTTAAGGCAAAATAACATACCCAACACACTAGTAATAGGTGACTCTATAGTCAGGCACACTGATGTCCCACTAACTAGGCTGGACAAGGAGAAGGTTACATTTAGCTGCCTGTCAGGTGCCAGGATCCGCCACATAACACAAGCACTCAAGTCACTCCAGAACAAGTACAAATATGACTCTGTCATTGTCCATGTTGGTGTGAATGACCTGAGACATACCTCCCTGGACTATATGAAAAAGACATGGAAGAGCTCTCTGATCACATAGCCCAGGCCGGTATGACCCTGACCCTGAGTAGCATCCTGCCCTCACCAAGAATGATACCACAGTATAAAGAAAAAATGATCAATTTCAACAATTGGCTAAGTTTCTGGTGTCATTCAAAGGGGATCCAGTATCTGTCCACCTGGAATGATATGCTCAACAAGCCACGTTGCTTCCCAAGAGATGGCTTACACCTGTCACCCTTAGGCTTTTGAATACTGGCCAAGGCTTTTGCCACCCCCATAGTGCCTTTTTTTAGGCAAGGCTCAAAAGTCAAGCCTACCACCGTAAATAGCACAAGTAATAGAGTAATGCTACTCAATGCCAGAAGTCTAAACCTCAAAATGCATGCACTTAAGGAACTCCTCAGTATAGAGAACATCGATATCTGTGCAGTAACATAAACCTGGTTTAAGACTCCAGAGACCACCCAAGCACTACCAGGCTATAACTCATACCATACTTTTCAGCCACAGAACCCGGAACGAAATACAAAAGGCAGGGATGTATCCATATTCATCAAGGATACCCACACCTCCAGGATAGTGGTGCAGCACGATGTCTTAGAGATCATCCATGTGCAACTAACAATGGGCAAAACTGCAATTTAAATTCTAGCTTGCTACAGGTCACCCACCATGACCCAGGACCCCCATTCTGCATTTCTGGAGACATTGGAAAATATGAAGGTCCTACCAAACACCCTAATATTGGGTGATTTCAATTACCCAAACATCAACTGGGAGAACTACACAAGTACTAACTCCCTTGCCCAACGCTTCCTAGAATTTATAAACTCGAATGCCTTGGATCAACTGGTCAGCACCCCCACCAGAGGTAACAACATATTGGACCTGGTCATCACCAACATGGGCGACTGGTGATCCACACCAGAAGTCAACCCCTCACTGGTTAGATCAGACCATAGACTAATCACTCTGGATATCCACATTCCGCCCCCACCTCAATCAAAGAAACCACCGTGAAAAACTTTTCAAAAGCAAACTTAAAGTTACTTAAGACCGAGGTGGAAAGTTTCACAGCCCCCATGCTAAAGGACAATGCTGTCCAAGCTGCTGAATCCCTTACAAAGGCACTCTATGAGCACCTGCAAGAATGCATGGATCGTGCTATCCCAAGCAAAACCAAGACTCACTCCTCCAAGAAAAGGAAACCAGTCTGGTGGACCCCTGCCATAAACAAGTTATACAATAGAAGGAGGAAACTAGTACAGAAAAGAGTAAAATCCCAAGGACGGAAGACATCCCTGATCAGTATCAGCAAGAAACTATGATTCCTCATAAAATCATCCAAGGCTAGCTTCGAAAGAAAAATTGCCAAGGACTCCAAAGATAACCACAAAGCATTCTTCAGCTATGTCAAGAACCTAAGTGGAAACTCTCAGATCTGCTCTGAGTTTGTGCCGAATGGCACAAAATACACTGAACCAACTGATATTGCCAACATTCTGGCAGACAGGTTTAGTGCAAACTTCACCCCCCTCTCACTCCTAAAGAGCCCATAACCATACCAGAAGAATGTACAGCCCCAGCAATCACTGACTCACAGGTTAAAACAGCCCTATCCAAAGCCAAAAACACAGCTTCAATGGGACCAGACAGTGTCCCAGGCTGTGTCTTACACAAACTCCAAAATGAACTAATTTCTCACCTAAACACACTGTACAAACAGCCTCTCTACAAGCTATGTACCTATAGAGCGGTGCACAGCAACAATTATCCCATCCACAAAGGTGGAGCCACAATGGACCCCAGGAACTATCACCCTTTAAGCCTGACTAGCCTGGTCTGCAAGGGTATGGAGCACATCATCATGGAACTCACTAACAGAGACATTGGGAACCTCCAAACATTGGACCCTATCCAGTTTTGCTTTTTTAAGGGCAGATCATGCTACCTAAACCTGGTCGACTTCTTTGAGACAGTTACCAAGGCTTTAGATGAGGGAAAGGAGGTCCACACAGCCTACCTAGACCTTGGAAAGGCTTTAGACACCATTCCCCATTCTGGTATTATAGACAAGCTCACCAGCCTGAACATAAACCCCTACATCATGAGATGGGTTACCAATTGGCTCACAGATAGATCCCACACGGTGAGAGTTGCAGGCTCTAGGTCCGACTCTAAACTGGTTACAAATGGCATCCCCCAGGGCTCAGTCCTGGGACCCCTCCTGTTCATTATATACTTCTCAGAGGTACAGGCAAGCACAGGAGGACTACAGCTGACCAAGTTTGCAGATGACTGCAAACTGGGGGGGACATAATTGACTCTCCAGCTGATACAGACATCCTCCAAAAGGGTCTTACTGAGACGGATATCTGGTGTCAAAATCATGGCCTCAAGCTTAATGCCAAAAAGGGCATAGTCATCCCCTTTGGAAAAAACAAAGTACCTGCGAACTACCACATAAGTGGTAGTCCCCCAAATACAGAAAATGTAATAAGGCATCTGGGGACCCAAGTTGATAGTAATCTCTCCTTTGATAATCATATTGCCAAGGTGGTTAGAAAAATCCTTCCATGTGGCCCACCTAATCACAAAAAGGTTCACATCTAGAACAAAAGAGGTTCTTGTGCCCCTCTACTCATCACTCATCAGTGCCATCATAGAGTACAACTCCCCATTTGGGATGTACCTTACAAGACACCTGCAACAGCTGGAAAGACCACAGAAGTACCTCATCAAGAGGATTATCAGCCTCAAACATATGCCTTATGCAGCCCGACTGAAGAAACTCCAGCTGTACTTGGTTGCATACCACTTACTCAGAGGTGATCTCTGCCTGACATACAAGGCCATGTCCAACCCAGAATTGATGGACATGCTCCACCTAAAAAAAAAAATCCTCAAGAGCCACACGCTCTAGGGATCTAAACCTCACCACAATGATAAATAGGACATGCTGGAGGGATAGATTCCTGTCCCAGAGACTCCCCATGCTTTGGAACAGGATTTCAATCTACATTAGGCAGAGCCCCTCACTAACACTCTTCAAGAGAAACCTTCATGAGTGGATGGGAAACAGAACATTTACTCCAGAGATCACTGCAGTGGCTCTGCTGGACAGAGGCACAGGGAACTAATGGCTCTGCTGGACAGAGGAGCAGGGAACTAATCTAAGGTGGCAGCGAAAGCCAACACATTCTGGCTAGGCTTATAGATATCCTCAGGCAGATAGTCTAGTACTTACCTATGAACCTATGAATAGTGGTTAATACATATACCATTCCATTTACATATATGTAGCATTTGCAATACAGCAAGGTCAGACATTGCCCTGTATGCAAGGTACAGATCACTTCTAAGTGGTCTATATGACATAAGCTACAATGACAGTTATTGCACACAATCCACGTAGGACAGATACTAGGGACTTGAAGTTCCATTGTGAGGAAACTTTGTGTTGTGCGCAATTGCCACTGGTGCTTGCAAAGGTACATGAGAAAATGGCCAATGCAGTGAAATATTGGCATGCTGATGGGAGACTGCATGGAGGTTTTAACTACATCATTATTTGGTGACAGTGACCTAACTAATGACATAAGCATGATATACTACCCTTCTTACTCCTGAGAGACATGGTGATCTATGTTAAAGTAGGTGTAAACCTGTATTGCCAAGCCTGTGTGACCAGGTCTATCACCCCTGAGTATGTACATCAGGTGTTGCTAATGATGTGCTACTTAGCAGGAAAATTGCTGTTACTGATGGAAATTATACTACATACACATTTGCATGGGGTTACGGCCATGAGTATGTGAACAAAGATATGTTCATGAAGACCCTCTTGTAGGAGAGGGACATGACTGGGAGATTGTATGACTGCTCCCAGTTTGCTGTGCCATGAGGTGCTTCTTGTCCTGCTGTTAGCTACACCCGAGTCTATGCAGTTGGACAGGTGGTTGCCTAAAGCATTGTTGTAGAGGTTGCCATACTTGTCTGTTCCAGCTGAGGGTGGTGGTGCAGTCACACCATTTATACCATCCCATAGGAGGTTATCCTTTGCTTTGTTGAAGTTTACACATGTGTTTGCTGAAGAAGGAGGGTAAGGTGTGAGTCTTACAGGTAAGGAGATCAAGCTGTGGTCAGATATTACCATGGAGGACTTCACAGTGCAGGTGCTACAGTGGTCACCCATATTGTTAAGTACCTGATGCAGTACGTTGGCTGCCCTTGTGGGGATGTCACTCCACTTGTTCAGGGCATTGTATTTAAGGATGTGGAATAACCTTTGGCCAAGTGAGTTTGAGCATGAGTAACCAACACAGTTGGTGTTTAGTGAAAGTCACCTCACACTATGCTGTTGTGATGACGCTTGATAGACACAGGTAGATTCTAGTAAGCAAAACAGGTGTCGTAAGTCAGGGAGTTGCCCCATAGCTGACAATGGCTTCATTAGGTGGCCTACCAGCACTGAATAGCACCTCTAGTGTCTCCAGGGAATCACACTGTTTAACCAATCTGGATGTGTATCTATCTTTAATGACTATGGATACACCACCTAACTGACACACTTTTAATGTGGGTTCTAAACATGTGGAAGGATGTGTAGCCTGTAATGGATGTAATGCTGTCCACAGCCCTGAACCAGGTGTGTGAGACTGCACAAAAGTCTGCATCTTCCAAGGTGGGGACTCCATCCAGTGAGTGGAGTTTAGTGGTAGCATACCTAGCATGTACCTGCATAACTGTGATGCTGATTGAGGATGGAGTTTCTCCTATGGAAAGTTTTCCCATGAGACACTGCCTATAAAATGCGCTATGTTGATGTCAGCAGCCTTGTCCATCACACAAACCCCCAGCGGTATTCACTCAAAACCAGGAAAAACACCAAAACAAAAGTAGAAATCACAAATGGCATACCAGAGGTCATAAATCCACAAAAATGTGGTTTATTAGTCCACAGGTATAAGTGCTTTTGTCCCAATCAAATCACATAAGGAACTTCATCAGATACAAGGTTTTAAAATTTAAAAATCAAAACTTCCAGCGGTGACAGATGAGCACCCTCTGTGGCAAAGCATCAAGGTCTGTTGAGCAACTCATCGCAGGCTGGCATTTACTGGGTCCCCTTAAAATGACACCACATGATAAGCCAATTATTGACATCAGTCATTTTTCGTGTGTATTGAGCCATTATCCTAAGTGAAGGTGTAATTCAGCTGAAGGCTAGGAGCATACCCACCACAAACAGACACTGTAAGCTCAGTCATATGTCTGCATACATTCTGTTGCAGTAAAGTCTCATACTGTACACACCAACAGGAGCTATTATGTCATCATAATGTCACCTGATGATGACAGCCCTGTGTGCATGTGTGTTACAGCAATTCCTGGTACCTCACAGACAGATAACTGTGAGCATTCCCATGTGTAGCCTGGTGACAGGCACATCAATGTGTCACATGATGCAATCACCTATGAATAATAGGGCTGAGTTTGCATTTTGCCTCAGGTATTTGACCAGTGAGACAGTGGTGCATACACTATTATGTGTACTGTGATACTGTGTATTCTGTAGAGGTTATTTACAAACATGTATGTCAGCTGTTGGATAGTCAAGTGTCTGACAGTCATTATCTGAGAAGATAGAATTGTGTAGGCCAGTGCTACAATGAGACCAGTCACCAGTGGACTACCCACACACATCATTTCTGGGACTACCCCTCCTAACCATTCCCTTCTCTGTAGTCATGACCACTGTCAGTGACCTCAGACTGACTACATTTGAAGATGACTGCAAATAAGAAGTTCTCAATGTTTCCCACACAGAACCAACAGTTATCCAGGATGGGCTGACACACACATCCAGTTGTCAGAGCCATTGACAAATACTACATGTAAAGGACTGCATAATACTATACTTTTGGCAGTTATCCACTTCCTGGACAATATCATATTGTCCACACAACTCCAACAGTTGACCCATTAGGCAGGGACTTCTGGACACAGACAGTGATCTAGCCTTTGACTTTCACTGGTCAGTAAGATGTGACACAATGAGTAACCAAAGCCAGACACAATGAGTGACAATCTACCAGCCTTCATTCACTGAGCTACTCACTACTCCCCTCACCACCACAAACACACTCACACTTGCAACCTTACTAACTTTAACCCTTCTATATTCTCTGAAACCCTTAAACTAACAAATTGGGACAACCTAAAAACTCTTCCACTAGATAAGGCCTTAGACTTCTTCAATACTACCTTCCTACACATCCTAAACACCCAAGCCCCACCTAGAACAAAACGACTAAAACCCAACTCCTCTCCTTGGCTAACAAAGGACACTAAAACACTTATGCTACAAAGAGACAAGAGCTGGAAACTTTACAACAAAAATAAGCACCCTTCTACCCACCTTAAATATAGGCAACTCCACAATCTAACCAAAAAGCGTGTTACAAATGATAAAAAATCTTATTACACCAAACTACAGGCTACCCACACCAAAAATCCTAAACAATTCTTGAACTCCATCAACTCTCTTTTGCACCCCAGTACCAAATCCAATCCCTGTCCTGACAACAATAAAACTGACACAGAAATTGCCACCCTTTTTAACTCCTTCTTTACCAACTCTATAGCTGAACTTACCAAGACCTTCTCCAACCACATCTCCTCCCCTCCTCCCAATCCCACTTCCCCTTCCTCTCCTCAACCTTCCACTCCTAATCCTCCCCCCCTATTCATCTAAAACACATCTCAACCTCCTATATCAAAAAGCTTCTTTCCAAACTTAAGCTATGCTCCAATGCCCCTGACAATATTCCCCCACTCTTTCTCAAGCTCGCCGCAGATGGTATTGCCATCCCCATCAGCATTCTCATCAATAGGTCTATCCAGGAATCTTATGTCCCCAAATTATGGTGTGCTGCCTTTATCTTACCCCTCCACAAAGGAGGCAAAAATAATAGCATCACTAACTTCCGACCAAGTCATTCTTTCCCCAATTTCAAAAATCCTTGAAAAGTGCATCCACCAGCAACTCATGCCCTACCTCATCAATAATCAACTCCTCACCCCTACACAACACGGCTTCTGTCATGGCCATAGTACAATAACTGCTCTCCCTGTCTTTCTTAGACATAGTTAACCATGCCCGGGACTCTGGAAAAATTGTCTCCACTGTCCTTCTCGATCTATCCAAAGCATCTGACACTGTCTCTCATACCCATCTTCTGAATCACCTTTCTAACCTCAAGCTCTCCCAAAAATCACTTACATGGTTCAATAGTTATCTCTCTGACAGATCCCAGGCTGTGTAATGGCAAACTGGTACCTCAACCTTCCTACCTACCCCAACCGGGGTCCCCCAGGGGTCTATACTCGGACCAATGCTCTTTAATATATTCATCAATAGTTTTCACACTGCAATTCCAAGCACTCAAATAGTGCAATATGCAGAAAACTCCACTTTAATGTGCTCTGCTCATAGCCTTCCTGAGCTCCAGGCAAAAACCTACATGGCCTTTACAACTACATAGAACTGGATGCTTCAAGACCATCTCTCCCATAATGCCAATAAATCCAAAATCCTTCTTTTCTCCCCCTCAAAAGCCCTCTCTCTCAGCAAACAATCCTTCAATATCATCAGGCATACCAACTCCGCTATAGAAGTTGTTCCTTTTGCTAAACTTCTTGGGGTTACCATTGATGAACACCTGAAGTTTGATACCCATGTCCAACTAAATATTAAGAAAACTCATCAGAAACTTGGTATGCTATACAGAAACTCTCACTTTCTCTCCCCTTCTACAAGGCAAACTCTTGCCTCTACCTGCTTACTACCATCACTGCTGTACGGTGCTCCACTACTAACAAATCTCTTTTACACCATTTCTGCAAAACTAGAAATCTGTTACAACAAAATCTCTAAATTCACTACTAATCTAACCACTCCTCCCATCATTGTACCTCTCTTCAAATGTTAAACTGGCTAGAGCTTCCCAACTACCTAGACTACCTCCAACTCACTACAGCCCACAAATTAATCTTTAAACCTACTGCATGCCCTGCTCTAGCAAATATCGTACCATTTTACACACCTCACAGACCCCTGCAATCTGCCCAACAAAATCTACTTTCTGTATACAAACCAAAACACCCACTGGCCAGTTTCTCCTATCCTTTTCCTTAGCCAAAAAATGGAACTCTCTCCCACACTCACTATGAATCTCTAAAAACTTTGAACACTTCAAATCCCAGCTCCATTCATACCTCTCCCATAAATGGAAATGTAATTGCACCCTACCTACTTAATCTTGCTAATGTCCCTATTCTGCTAATTGTCTCCTATACATGTACTTCCACATGTACCGCTACACCTTGCTGTTTTTCTTCTACAGCTTCCCCTCTCTGAATCTAACATAATATAACATCAAAACCTTGAATGTATATAATGTAAATACTGTACATAGCTTTGTAACTCAACTCGCTCTCCCAATCTGGAAATTTTCTCTTTCCTTTCTACCTACATGTAAGGTTCATGCTAAGAGATGCTGCTAACTAGCTACAATAATCATCCCTGACGTGTGTACTCCACTTTTGCTACTAAACAACTGCCTCTCTCTACTTACACTAGATTCTTTTTCTTCTAAACAACTACCTCCCTCTCTAATACTCAACTTCCCCTCTCTTCTTGCACCAGAATCTTGAATTTATAGTTAGTAAACATTGCACTTTCCCCTTTTATTTCTTCCACATTCTACAAAACCTATACTTCTATCTTTCAAATATTCAATCTTTGCAACTAACATAAGATTTACAATTTCATAGTTTTTAGTATTTTGTTCAGATTATTCTGCTGCCTCAGTTCAACTTTATGCTGTGCAAATGGCTCTCTAATCAACTACATATATGTCATGAAGAGTATTAATTTTTTTCAATTGTAATTTGCTATATCTCAGTATATAATTCTACGTTTGTTTTAAATAATCATATGTCTGATTTACTTGTATTTAATATGGAGTTTTTCTCCCTGGGCCTCCACTGAAAATGGGCTCCTTGAGCCCAGTGGACCTCCCCGGTTATCAAACTGGAAATAATTAAATAAATAAATGTGGATCTTCATGCACTATTGCACAACCTATGGAGAAAGGTATGGCATGTTAATTCCAGAATGTCATTATTACACTGTATGTGTTACTCATCACACCTGTCATTAAGTGCAATGCTATCTTTGTACAAAGGCATATCTGACACCTGTAAAAGCTAGAGAGGTCCCACAATAACCCAATACATAGTGTACATAACATGTCCAATGCAGACCGTGTCAAGTCCATAACTGTGTATTCTGTCTCCTGCATGCTTTGGGGAGGAGGTGTATGGCTGCCATATAGGGAGTTGGAAGATACCACTGTGTACCACCTGCACATCCAAGAATGGACTAGAAGAGAATTATCTGTTCTACACAACTGCAGCTTGACTGTGGTGTTAATAGGACATGCTGGAGAGACTGATATGTAACCCTGGCACTACACACTACATGATGTGACACTACTACTGCTAAGCGCACCAACATCTCCACTTTATAAGAAAGATGGAAGAAAGCTAAGCTTCCTCCTCATGTTCTCACCACCTTCTATAGAGGTCCAATAGAGAGCATCCTCACCTGTAACATCACAGTATGGTTTGGAAGCTGCACAGTTAGAGAAAAGAAGGTGCTGCAAAGAGTGGTGAGGGTTGCAGAGAGGGTACCAGGTTCCAGTCTTCCATCAATACATCTTTATTCTGCAAGAAGTATCCAAAAGACCACCAAAATAATACAGGAGAACATGCATCCTGTACATGGACTGTTTAAGCATCTGGCATCAGGCAGGAGATATTGCAGCATCCGCTGCGGGATTGCAAGATTCAGTAACAGTTTCTACTCTGCAGTGATTAGACCTTTGAACTCAGGTGCTAGTCCCAGGGGTTTGGACACATAATAAGTCAATTTTTATTTATTTGTGCAATATATACTTACATATATTCCAGGTAAGTGCAATATTTATTTACTATATCCATAGTCAGTATTATTTAACTCACTCAAGTGCAGTATTAGACAAATAACTTATGCATTTCAACCTGTATTGTATTTTGTATTACCTTAAATAGGGTAGTTAATTTAACTTTCTTTATGAGTGTTGGTAAATGTCTCTACTCTTTCTTGCATGTATTGGGAGTAGTATTATATTTGTTAGTTATGTTTATTCCTCTACTTATATGTGTTGTTTCACTTTCCTTTGTAATCTCAAGAATTAAACTAATGCACAAAATTTTGTTTAGGCTACACACGTGTAGTTCTAAATTACAATAAAGTTTTCTTTGACTTTGACTACATGTAACAGGCTCCACATGCATGTGAAGCACGCTACTGCTGTAATGCACATCATGTGCAAGTTACACAATGGGATGCAGAACAAGGCAATCATAACTGCTGTGATGCACGTCATGTGCAAGTTACACAATGGGATGTAGAACAAGGCAATCATAACTGCTGTAATGCACATCATGTGCAAGTTACACAATGGGATGTAGAACAAGGCAATCATAACTGCTGCAATGCACGCCATGTGCAAGTTACACAATGGGATGTAGAACAAGGCAATCATAACTGCTGTAACACACATCATGTGCAAGTTACACAATGGGATGCAGAACAAGGCAATAATAACTGCTGTAATGCACGTCATGTGCAAGTTACACAATGGGATGTAGAACAAGGCAATCATAACTGCTGTAATGCACATCATGTGCAAGTTACACAATGGGATGCAGAACAAGGCAATCATAACTGCTGTAATGCACATCATGTGCAAGTTACACAATGGGATGCAGAACAAGGCAATCATAACTGCTGTAATGCACGTCATGTGCAAGTTACACAATGGGATGCAGAACAAGGCATCATAACTGCTGTAATGCACATCATGTGCAAGTTACACAATGGGATGCAGAACAAGGCATCATAACTGGTTTAGGACAAATGTCTGTAATGGACACAGGGAAATTGTAGATGGTGCATCTCCTATGCCACAGCTTGTAGAGGTGTCATCTCCCAAAACCCTGCTTATACTTACAAGGTAACCACACAATGTCAGAAAATACAGATGCAGGAGTAGACTGCATGAAGCCATTGCCCCTGTTAGCTTGTGATACACATATGAACCTATGCAGCCATGCACCTATACTGCTTTACCTTTGTGTAGACATTTTGCTTCTGTGCTGACATTCCTTCCTGTGCTCTGACGTTCACAGGCTTATTGTAGCAGTGTACCCATAGGTGTGTCCCAAACAATTCTGAATGTGAAACATAAACAGTTCTATGAAACACCATTCATTGTGTAAGTATACAGCCATTGCAACATCATCTAACTTAAGTTACACAACATAATGTGGTTTAGTATTACAAATGGCAGCAGACAATATCTGTTAGCGACCAATACAAGTGGCATGTGAAAGGCAACAGTGGATTAAAGAATTACATAGCAATTTAGGTTATCACCCTGTGCATCAGACACATAGCTTTATTACCCTGTATTATTGACAAGGATGACAGAGATGTGGCACAGGTATTATCACTTGCACAGGATGTTGTGTGGTGAAGCAGCAAGCCTAGGCTGACCCAATAGGTTGGCAAGTGTGTGTGCGAGTCAGGAATGGAAGCAGGCAAGATGGACCATGAAATGTATTGTGTGTTTCTGCAGCTGACCTGATTGTGACAGTGGTGTGTAAGTGTCTGCATGAACACAGTCAATCTCGGTGCTAACCCTACATGACTGTATGTTAGACATGTTTGAACCATGCATGGTAGAACTATCAGCTCACTGCCTCTGGCCCCAAACACAGGAACTACCTCTACCAGGAGTTGCATTGGTACCTCCATGCCCATGGTCAGAAGCGATGCTACTACCTGAAGGTGACTGCTGCCTGTTGGGACCATGTCCCCCATGGGAACGCCCATTACCATGGGTCCATGGCCTGCCACATCTTGGTGTGGACAGCACACTCGCCTCTGGTGCTCAGGATGTACTGCCACTACAGGAGCATGACTGAGCATGGCCACATGGACTCTTAGCAGATGTAGCTGTTGACCTAAATCCATGAGTCTGATGCTCAACTCCAACCAGATGTTCCATCACAAACAATGACCATTTCAACATAGATAATCTGTGATCTTTCTCCAACCACTGTCTTTCCACTGCATCCGTCAACCAATCAAGGGTATCAGCAATGTGATGAAGGCAGTCTTGGATGTCAGACTGTGCTGCATCCATAATGCTGAGATTTCATCTGGAGGTCCTTTCAGAATGTGCCTATGCCTGTGCCTCTATGATGGGGCTGAACATACGATGAGTGACACATGAAGAGAGACCTACAACAGGTGTGGAAGGAAAGCAGGCTTCCTACGAGCACCACTATCAGTCCACCTATGTGAAGCCTCACCATCTCTTTGGCTATGGCCAGCATCAACATTCACTGCAGCCATAATACCCACACTTTCCTCTTCAATGTCCCCACCCTCTTACTATCCAATATCTGTGGCCTCCTGGAACTTACTATGCATAGGCATACAGACTGCGTACAGTGATAATGAAGGCAGAATAGAGATGTCAACCTCTGTGACAGATTCAGCCCCTGCAATCCCCACCTGTGCCTCACTTTTTCCACCATCATCATCATCAAGCTACGGTGGTGCAACGGTAGCGTTGTTGCTTCATAACAAGAGGTTCTCCCATTTGATTCTCAGCTGGAGTGCCTTCTGTGTGTAGTCTGCATGTCCTCCCCATGGTCAAGTGGCATTCGAAAGACATGCATGAATGGGCATGCCTTCATTGAAGGTTGGGTGTCGGGCTGGCACCTCGGCACCATAAAAATCTACTGCCAATAATTAGCGGACCAGAGTTCCACTGTGGTGACCCCTAACCAGGAAAAGCTGAAAGAAGAACAACATCATCATCATCAGAGTCTGAGGAGACACTGACATCAGGTTGTGAGGTGGACACAGACCAACCCATTTGGTTACCTGTGATAAAAAGGAAAAATCGGTACATTAATACATGCACTACTATGCTCTACAGTACTATCTTGGAATAAATGTTAACTGTATACAATGCTGTCAGTATTACAGACTTGTTTAAGCCACAACCTCATAGAGCAGGACCTAAGTACATTATTTATATTTAATTGAGGGTGTGTGGGAAGCACAGCCCCCCCACATTGGGGGGTGTTGGGGATGTAGCCCCCCACCTGGGTGGGTTTTGAATGTTCTGGTGTTATTTTTATGTGTGTTTGTATGACATAGTACTTACCCTGGGAAGGATTTCGTTCATCCATTTATTACATCAATATAAGAAGTATCAAAAATAAAATACCTGAGCTCCAGACCACAATAGCACCTTTCTCTCCAAATATAGTTACCATAACAGAAACCTGGCTAAATAAAAACATACTTGACTCAGAAATTCTCCCAGCTGGCTATACCATCATTAGGCAAGACAGACCCCTTCATAAAGGAGGTGGAACTGCCATACTGTATAACTCCAACTTAACTCTACTCAATATTCCCAACTCCTACCACTCTCCCAATAACTGGGACATAGTTATCTCACAACTCCAACCAAACCACAAAAAATCCATCACCATCATTGCCAACTACATCCCACCTAGTAACACATATGCTAGCCTTGAAGACTTCTTATTCTGGTGGTCTACCAGATACTCACAAGAAACCCTCATTCTGGGGGATTTCAACCTAGACTGGTTTACCTGCATATCAGCAGCACCAAGTAATTTAATAAATCTCCATGGCTACCAGCAGCTAGTCCAAATCCCTACTAGCTGTGATACAAACTCTAAAAGGGAATCCATCTTAGACTGGACCCTAACTAACAACCCCACATTGTATCCCCACTTAGGTAGTCTCCCAGATAGCTTAAGCGACTACAACCAAATATACCTAATACATAGCAGAACAAGCCAATGCAAAATGACTACCTATAGATCCACAAGAAACACAAAAAAATTTCTCTACCAAGGTTCTCAAAACCTTACTCTATAACTGTGACTGGACCCCTCTAAAAAGCTTCCCACTTGACCAGGCTGTAGCCTACTTCAACAAAGTTTTTCTGCAACAGCTAGACACTGTTGCTCCACTATGCAATGTCAAAATTACAACCTCCCAAAACCCCTGGCTCAGCAAAGAAACCAAACAAACCCTTAAGTCTAGAGACACTGCCTGGTTCTACTACCAAAGAAACAAAGACTTACAAAGCCTAGCTAATTATCGGGAACTGTGCAACAGTGCAAAAAAATGCATTAAGCAAGACAAAAAAATCTTATTATACCACCTTGCAAACTAAATACCAACACAATCCCCAACAATTTTGGAAAAGTGTAAACCAGTTGCTAAAATCCACCCAAATGGCTACTCCCAAACCGACCCCTGATACCAAAGTTTCCATTGAAACACAATTCAACTCACACTTTGTGAATTCAGTTCTATTGCTAGATTGCTAGTATCACAGGACAGTTCCTACCTCACTATCCCTCCCACCAAAAACAATACTAACACATGCTTTACCCTCAATACAGTGCCCCCCAGCTCTATAAAAAGTATGCTCTCCAAACTAAAAACATCATCAACCGCAGCTGACCTACTTCCTAGCTATTTCTTAAAACTTACAGCAGATGCTATTGCAATCCCAGTCTCCATTCTCATAAACAGATCTATTACTGAAACCTACATTCCCAAACTCTGGAAAATATCCCACATCACTCCCATACACAAAGGGGGAACCTCCACTGAACTTAACAACTATAGACCCATTGTAATACTCTTCCCCCTGGCCAAAATCTTAAAAAAAATGTATTCATACCTAGATACTAAACTATCTCCTAGAGAACAATATCCTGTCCCCTACTCAACATGGTTTCCAACCTGCCCATAACACCACTACAGCCCTCCTCTGCTTCACAGACACAATAAATCAACTCAAAAATAAAGGCCTGCAGGTGTCAACTCTCCTTTTGGACATGTCCAAAGCATTTGACACAGTATCCCACCAAATCCTGCTAAACAAACTAAACCAATATAACTTATCAAAGTACACACTAACTTGGTTCCATAGCTACTTAACTGACAGGTACCAGGCTGTGAAATGGGAAAACTCTCTCTCACATCTGTTAACCATAACTACAGGAGTCCCACAGGAGTCTTTCTTGGGACCCCTACTTTTCACAATGTTCACAAATGACATCCATACCTCCACAGAGCATGCAAATATCATTCAGTATGCAGATGATACTACCTTACTATATGCTGCAGAAAATATCCCCACCCTCCAGCATACAATTCAATTAGCATTGTCTAATGTAGAAAAATGCCTTAGCAAAGCCCAACTTATCCTTAATCCTAAGAAAACACAGCTAATGATCATGACCAGTTCTAACAAAAACTCCAGTAGCAGCAATAGCACCATCTGCTCTACAAATTCTACTCCAATCATGCCAGTGGCACAGGCTAAGCTACTAGGAATTGCCATAGACTGCCAGCTAAAATTTGATAGTCATCTCAACTTAACTATAAAAAAAGTACATGCCAAGCTGGGATTACTCTACCACATTAAACCACTTCTCACCAACAATACAAGATCCGGCATTGCTTGCTCCCACCTTCTATCCACCCTACTCTATGCATCCCCCATTCTAACTAATCTCAAGAAAACTGACCTACGCAAAATGGAAGTTTGCTATAACAGAATTGCTCGATTTGCTGCAAATTACCCATATAGATCCCATCACTGTATTGCTCTGCACCAGCTCCACTGGTCTGAACTGCCCAACCTACTAACTTATAATCAGCTCTGTCTCTGTTACTCTATCTATTTCCCAAATAAGTCTCCTTCCCTCAAAAACCTAGTCCAACAGCACTCAGCCACTAGGCCTCTTCGATCATCAAGCAAACTATAACTAGAAGTCACCAACAGCAATAATAGCTATGGTGACTCACTATATAGTAGTACAGTGGCTAAACAATGGAACATCCTCCCCATTAGCATACAAAACTCATCCTCTAGAGCCTCCTTTAAAAATATCATAAGGCAACATCTGAAGCAAAGCTGGCTGTGCTGTGACTGCTTCCCAGACTAGAGCAATCAGACAATATACAAATATCATGCCCATCTTACTTTACTATATTCTCACTGTCACTCACATATACTGACCCCATCTAGTTAAATAATTACTACTTTTAAACAAAGACATTTACTAGTACTACCACTGTTGTAATTACAAATGGTTACCATGAAAATACGTAATGATTTATATTATTAAAGAAAGTTTATTTACCTCTATTGGGCTGTCATTATACAGTTGCAAAAATGATCAAATATACTATATATGTATTGTATTGTGCGTCAAACCACAACTGGATACCATGACAATTATTAATTATTCTTATTATTAATAAATGTTTTTTTTTATTCTCCTGTATTGTACTGTATTCAGACTACTGTCAAATATGTCTATTGTAAATCTGTATGTACTGTGAATCTGTTTAAACACCTAAATGTATCTCTTATTGTCTTTCTGTGTGGTGCCTTTCTCCCTGGCCCTCTGCTGAAAAAGAAGTCAGACACTCCTGGTTAACAAACATAAAATAAATAAAAATAAATCCAGTCTGTTGATGAAGTGGGTTTTCGTGGATGTCATCTCAAAGAATCGGTCTTCGACGAAGACGGCTTTTGCTATTATCAGGTAGACCCATCCTGCAAATACTGCAAATCTATCAATGTGGTCACAACTACAAGGCATAGGTATGACTGTAAACCATGTTCCATTGGTAAAAATATTTCAGGTTTTGCAATCATGCAAACAGTACATCAATCAAGCCAGCAGGCCTGGGATGACACTTTAGCGAATACAATGCACCAAATATACATCTGTAACACAACAGTGTTATGCTTACCAGGAGCAGGATCATGGTTATGTCGATTCCTGACAGGCCTGTGAAAAACTGAGGGAGAAGTAATGTAAACAGCAACCCATGTTGCACTATGGCAGGCTACTACATCCAAATATCTCACATTTACAGTACATACTATGTTAATTGGTAAGTTGGTCCCAGTCTGAGCATGAGATTTAAACTGCAACTAACCCCCCCCCCATAAAAATACCTGCTACCCACATAAAACTAAGTATACCCTGACATAATGAATGCTCCACTATTCCAGCGCTTATCCACCTAAGCATACCTGGATGCTCCTCTTTTGTGGAAATGGTGGCACCCACATCCATGACATACTGTGTGATGGATGCCTGGCAGTGGATGCCTGGGAGCTGTCCTATGTTCTTAGGTTTTCCAGAAAATCCTCAGTGGCTGATAGTGGTTGTTCCACTGCAGGCACTCTACCGGTGACAACACAATCCCTGGCCACGTCTACTGCTCTTCTGCGGGTGGCATTTATCATATCAGTGTCATGGTGTCACACCTGCTCATATGTCCTGCTCTGGTGACCAGTTTCATTGGCATTGTGAACCAGGTCAGTGTACAATGCTGCCCACTTTTCCCTGTTTGTCCTTCCCCTGGACAGCCGGAGTTGGTGATGTTGACATAGGGCATCCAGGATAGTGTCATTTTCTACCTCTGTAAAAGGGCATCAGGGATACATATTTCCTAAACGACAACTAAATGGGCACATATGTCAATATCACATACATAGGAGTATAGTAGGAGTATAGTATGTAGAGAAAAAGCAATAACAGATAGCTATCTGTAGTCACTGCTTGGTTACACATTTCATATTCAACACCATGCAAACATAGTAAGGGTGTGGATGTGAGTGTGAGTAGGATAGTAGCAGTACTCATCTATTCCTGCTTCTGTCATGACAGATACTGTTGTATGATCATACAACCAACATAGCAGTCCATTACGTTGTGGCCCATATGTGTAAACTCACCTTATAATACTGAAAACAAGCTGTGCCACACAAATAGCAGTGTAGTATTACCACCGCTATCAACAGGAAATTTCCAGGAGAGTGGTATACCTAATTAACAAAGAGCATTTTACTCATACTGTACTCTAGTTCCTCTGTAGTTGTAACACATCTGCAGATCAATGACATGTCAGCAGTGCAGCTCCAAGCTAGGCTTACTGCTGTAATCCCCATTCCCCCTAAGTGTATGGACACCTATACATCATGCAAGAAACAAAATGGTTACATACCTGATGGAGTACAATACTCCTCTGTTGAACGGTACAGATACATAACTGTTGTGCCAACGAGTTGACCATGCAAAGTAACTGTCATATACAATGTTTCCCCTAGCTACTTGTTTGCTTTTTTAACATGGTTCTCTATTATCAAGTGATTGCTTCTGAACCAGTCTGTGCTTTTGAAATGCTAATTACAGCCAACACAGCTGATTTGCAGTATAATCAGCCAATCCCATGCAACCACTGAACAAGATATAATGCCTAAATGTAGATTATAACCCCTTTCTCATATGTTGGGTTGGAAAATATTGGGAGACAGATACTACATCATGGCATAGAGAACGTCTGTAGCAGCTACTATTTACATACAAATGTGTGTGTTACTGGCTGAAGCTGAAGCTGATGCTACAGGCAATAGATAGGCAGAAAAGGTGAACACTTTGCAGGACAGCAAGCTTTAAGAGTAAGTGTGGGACCTGTGGCAGCCTTGATGTATAGGCAGAGCCAGATTGAGAGTGCTCACCCCACTGGAGAGTAAAGTATGTATCAGGTAAGTCTGTTAGCCAAAGGTATCAGTAAGACAATGCAAGGCAAAGTGCTTTATGTGTCCTAGAAAACAGGCAGATGCCATTAATCATGATGTCACACAGTGGACAACTGCCAACTCACATGTCATGTCATGGTAGTCCCCTGTTGAGTGTGTGCTGGTGACCCTTGCGTGTAGCTCAACCTTCATATATGTATGTTACTTGTGAAGCTGTGGTTGTCTGTTATATCACCAGCAAAGCATTGTGGGGTGCAGTGTGATATTACTGGGGCACAATTTCAGTACACACTTTAAAATCCTCTGGGAATTCAGGATAATGCATGACCTAACATTCTCTGCACTTTATAGTGTTATAGTAGGAGTAGACAAAAGTGGTCCTATATATAGGCCTATGACCTCTGTTATTTAGATGCAGGCATTCCAACTGCACTGCTTTGGGTGTATAAATAGGTGGTGAGACAGACATACATGTCACACTTTATAATAGTGATGACCACATATATGTATTTTCATTGGTAGATGCAGCTGTACTTGAACCCAGAACCATATGTAAAGTTATGTTTTCAATGCATTTTATAGACTAAGCTGCAGAGTCACTGTTATAGCAGATGAATTTTTACATGCTGTAGTTATCATTCCACAATTATCTGCTGTTAAATACTGCACTTACATGTATTATTATGTGTATGACTTTAGAGTGCTGTATTTGTATAGCAGAATCCCAGTTAAATCCTTTTTTTCCATTAATGTTTTATCAAGTGTGTTCTGAAATGTTGTAGACATAACTGCAGGGTTACCTGCTATTAGATACCTCACATACATCTAAGCTTATGTGTGTGCCTTCAAAGTGAAGTATTTATGTACTAGAGTACCAATTACAGTACTTTTTTTCTAGTAATCTCTTAGCTGATTTGCACTGTGAGTCGTGATGTGTGGCACCGTTTAAACACACTTAATGAGGAGAACTTTATCATTAGAATGTTTTGTTTAAAACAGCTGTGTTCTTTAGCAGCTGTGTGGCTTAACAGGATGATCCACTGTTTAGTAAGTGTGATGGTCGTGGGTTTGAAATAGGGTGCAGCTATACTTTTTGAATGTGATTAATACTGTTCCAAAAGCATATATCAATATAGCACTATGTAGCACTGCTAAGCAATGTGGCATGCCACACTGCATCGTACAAAATAAAATCTTTAAAGAAAAGTAAAATAGGGAGATAGGACAGTGGTGAAAGTGGGTGCAAGAAGGGGAAAAAACATAATGACAGGCAGGTAGGGATGTGCAGGACAAGTGTAGAAAAGAACCATAGCTACCCATTTCTTCAACAGCAACAACTGTGCACCTTCACAGATTTTTAACTGAATTTGGACTGTCACCCCCAGAGAGGGGTGATGACAACCTAACTGTGTTGTCAAGTCAGTTGGACCAAATTAAGTGTGTCCAGTGTACACATGTACAAAATGGAGAGCTATGTATGGGACAATATTTTTTTGGGGAAAGGTGTCCATTTTTTTAAGGTGAGAGTAGAATTTTGGGGAAGAGACATAGGTATGTGTGGGGGAGGTAAGTTGGGAAGGTGAAGAAGCTTTTTCAGACAGACAAGACAGCAGAGTTGGTGAGTGACATGAGGGGGGTGAACACCTTGGATGGGGAGGTTGTTGTGGAATCCCAGTCCCATAAGCATCCACACTGGTGCAGTGTGACTCAAGTCCTCACCCATGGGACAGTTGGCAATGCTCCTTCACTACCCCTGTGGTGGCAATGGTGGAGCCTAGTGTCCAGGGCCAGGCTTTCCCACCTGGATGGTGAGCATGGTCTCCATCCGGTGCAGGCATGCATCGACAGTTTGGTGGAGCACTCTGTGCACCATAACTAGCAGTTCTTGATGGGTGACAAAATCACTTCCAACACCTCTGCTCCAAGAATAGCCCAATGCCACAGGTAGGACAGGGGCAGCAGAGGAGGCACCAGCAGCAGCGCACACTTACTGAGTCCCGGTGCCATGGCCAGGGAAGCCAAGGTAGGTGGATCACTTGGAACCGGCCTACCTTGTTGCACTGTAGTAAATTAAATACAAACATAAGTAAAATAAGTAATATCTAAACAAATGTTAGTATTAACATAATGGAAGATAATATTGATTAATCAAAATACATATTAAGGTATATTATGAGGAACACAACAATAAATAACATAACAGTAAGTATGTTAACAGCAAGCTAGTATGAAATAATCCATAAGGCCAGCAAAACAGTTAGTTTAATAGAATATATTAATAGCAAATCATAATAATAAATAACATTAATAAATCATTAATAAATTATAAAATATAAGGGTGGGGAGAGAGAGGAAAACATACCATTAGTGATCTCGCAGGTTGATATTACTACACAGACTAATAACACATACTTCTACAGGTGTGCAATGTCAGTTGTGAGTACAGTGACTCCAATTCTTGTATAGATGATATTACACATACATACCTCTCAACCTGTCAGCATAGGACAGTATGGGCCAAGCACTAACAAATGCAGGTACATAACTACAAAGGACTGTTTTCCATACTGTGCTCATACATTGCTACCAAGGTGTTCTGTAAATGGATTTGCCTATAATTTGCATTCCAAGTAGTGTCATTTATCTGCTGATCAAGGACTAGACATATGGAGCATTAGTCATTACATTCTGAAAAATCATGACAGTTGATAAGTATGTTCGTGTACATTAAGTAGACTAGACAGCCGGTGATTTCTTCATTGGCTGCCATGGGATTAGAAGCCAGAAGCTGTGACTCCAGGGAAAATATGCACTTTATTTAACAGTTGACTGCTGTTAGATTAGAAAAGAAATGCAATGCATACAGGAGTACTTCACACTTATTGGATCAAGTCACAATCATGCTTTACACTTTATTGATATTACTTCTGAAAATGTGGCACTTATACACATGGATATGTGCCCAGAATATGAGCTACCATACCCATATACCTTGTTTCTGGAGTGGGAAGACTATACAGCATTATTTGACTAAAATGGCCATAACACAGGCTGAACCTTACTATGGGTATTGCACTACATTTATCAGACAATTCTTTCTGCAGGCTTTATTCATTTTCTTTTTACATTTGACAGGTGTCCGATTAGAACACACATGCAGTGAATACAGCCATACTGCACACTTATTTGAGCAGATTACTTATCAATGCACATTCCTGCTTTAAACTTTATTGAGAATGTACATTAAAATCTGGCATTTATACACATGGATATCTGACCAGAACTTCAATTACCTTACCCATATTCCTTGTTCCTGGAGTGGGTGGAATTTACAGCATTATTTGACAGGAAATGGCCATAACTCAGACTTGAACCTTATGGTGGGTATTGCACAACATTTATCAGACATTTTTTTCTGCACTCTTTATTCATTTCCTTTTTACAGTTGACTGGACTCAGATTAGAGCACACATGCAGTAACTACAAGAATAGTGAACATGTATTTGTTTGAAAAGAGTACATATGACAGCACCATGACTGTTTCAAATCTATTGATTACTCTTGCTTCAAGTCTGGCATGATCAGCATGGATAGCTGTGTCAGACTTCTAAGAAATAATCTATACACCCCCATCATTACTTGAGTGAAACCTACAGCTTATTTTTCCACAATGAGCAGAGCAACACAGTAACTGTTTATATGGGTAGACTACAACATCAACTGATGTTTGGATGCTGTACTACACAGTAATGCATGTTTACTTGATTTAACTTGCTTTACAATTTCAGGTAGGCAGTGACAGATTCCTAAACATATTACATTTCCCAGGAATGTCATACCTGACTGTTATGACTTCAAACTCTATAAATAATTCATTTTGAAAATATGTTATGCATTAGGTTAATACTTTAATGTTTCATTACTCGCCACACTCATGCCTCATCCAGCTGGGGTTTGTAGTCTTTCACCAGGAGTCCAACAAATACTCTGGACTCCTGCACCCCCCTACCTCTCTGCCCAAAACTGTGGTGCCTCTCCAACACCACCAGGCATACCGACAGCCAAGTGAGACTCCAGTGAATGGTGTGAAATTCCTGCCTATTGGCCATAATATAGACTGCATTCCTGCCCTTACACATCAACATCATACTGCAACTTTCAAAAAAGCTTCACGTTGCTTAGCATTGTGCAAACCAGTTCAGCAGAGTTGAGCATAGTGCAAACTCGCACAGCTGATGTTTCAGTGAAGCTTAGCAAAGTGCAAATATTGTAGGCCATTGACCATGTTTAAGTGGTGCTTAGCATTGTGCAGCTTTTCTAAATGTAATAATTTTTTATTTTGAACTAAACCGCCGTTTCAGGCACATCACACATTTTCACAACAATAAATGCAAATATTATGACTGGCCAGGACTCAAACCTGGGACCTACTACAGGGTAGGTCATGACTCAACCTATCTAGCCACTTGGATAGTAGAGAAAGCTAGTATATCTTCACATATACTACTAAGGTGTTTGTTAGCATTGCTAAGCACCGCACTGCTCAAACACGCATTAAAAGAAAAAAAAAAGTTTGTACAATTGATTACATCCAGTTTCTATTTTAAGATATATGGTAGGTGTCTGCTATATATGTATACGTGCAGCTCAGCATCACTAAGCACCGCACCGCAACCTGCAAACAGGCGCAATTAAAAAAGACAGAAAAAAAATTGTACAATTGATTACGTCTTGTTTCTTTAGATATATGGCAGGTGTCTGCTATCAGTCATGAGGGATTTGGGCACCCTGGTTGATAGCAACCTGATTTTTGGCCACCATGTTGCTTTCATTGTATGGAAAGCTTTCTACATGGCCCACCTCATGAGTAAGGGCATCTCATCCAGGGACAAGGCGGTCATAACATCCCTGTATTTTTCCCGTATAAGGCCAATTATCAAGTAGAACACTCTCTTCAGCATGTACCTCGCAAAGAACATGCAGCTGCTGTAAAGCCCACAGAGGTTCCTCACCAGGAGAATCCAGGGCCTCAAACATCTACCCTATACAGATAGGCTTTACTCTGTTTCATACAGACTCCTCACAGATGACCTCTGTCTGGCATACAAAGCAATCTCGGACCCCGCCTTGATGGGACTGTTGCATACCTTCAAGTCAAGCTCCACTCAAGTAACCTGCAGGTGCGACCTCAACCTGGTCTGTGACATCAATAGGACTTGTAGTCAGGACAGATTTTTGTCCCAGAGACTCTCCCATCTCTGGAATAAACTCCCTCTCCACATCAAGCAGAGTACCTCATTATCACTTTTTAAGAGCAATCTGGATAACTGGATGGGAAACAATAAATTCACCCCTAGGATTCCACCTGTGTCCTTGCTTGACAGGGGCTTTGGGTGCTGACTTGTCTAAACATGGGCTAAACTCTTGGCTAGGCTTATAAGCCAATAGCCTAGTACCTTCTTATGACCCTATGTATCTAATATGCACAGCTTGGCATCACTAAGCACCACGCCGAGCAAACATGCAGATTACGAAAATAAAGAAAACTATTTATACAATAGCTGGGTACATTACAATGATTATCGTCCTGTGCTTACCATCTATACAGGATTTTTCTGGGGAGACCAGAAGTACAGGACAGCCTTTACACTGCTGCTTGCACAAATTCAATATCCTTGTTACTGTGATCTCCCTTGGCAGCATGCCATGATTAATCAGCATGGCGTGCTGCCAAGGGGGAACAGTGGCCATGTACACAGGTACATTCCATCTAAGCTCTACACAGACCCTACACAGATTTTGTTGAATCCTGGCGAAGGGCTTTCAGGAAGGAGATAAAATTGTACTTATTTATTTTATATTTATTTTAAAAGGCCTTAGCATCTACTGTATGCTACCAGATTGCTGAAAAAGATATCCCATGTTCTCTCTCTCTTTTGAGATTCTTGCACGTAATATGGTTATCCATCTGGACACTTAGGGAGACATGAAGCCTATCCCTGTGATAAACTTTATTTTTTTTTTGTTTCCAAAAATCATTGCCTTCTTTATTTCACAAGCCATCCAAGGAATAGAAAATGTTGTATTCTCATGAATTTGAGAATGGGTTACTAGACCAAAAACATGCTTGCAATGATCCTGTGAAAAAGAAAATTGGCTTTAGTTAGCATTTTTAATACTATTAAAAATGTTAGTTTTCATACAATAAAGTGCTTTATCAGGCAATAAAAAAAAATACCTTCAACGATTTAAGTAAATTCACAATTCAAATCACCGGACCCTAACCCACCAATATACACCTTCTAAGTTGCTGGAATAATACCCTTTGGGGTTCACTTCACTCATTCAAGTTCTCCAGGAGTGGCCTTGTTTTCTATGTGGGTACAGGTTATGGCTCCCAGAATTTCAGGGAAACAAGCTATATCATAGAGGTCTCACATGGTATTACTACCTCCTCTGTGGTATGTGAAACACACAGATACTCCTCCACATATTGAAATCTGGCATTGAGGAACTGTTGGAGTATTGCTGAAGTAAATGTCTGAGATATCCCCTCTGTGTTCGCAAGAAGTCACAGAAGGGCCCTACAAATAGTTTGCATAAAGGCACACATACCTTGGTATCTGCTGAGATATGTAGTCCATGACTCCCAAAGGGCTGCAGTTAAGGCTGACACATCCACTATGTCTTGGATAGTGTCCCTATCCACCTGGTAGTGGTCCACAATGTTGCTATCATGGAGTACATGATGTGTTAACTGAGGTCAGATCACACAGTGCCTCTGGGGGCAATGACACACACTTATGTGGCTCATGGCTGCAATTAGACTATGTTGGAAATACACATTGACTAATATGGCAACTACCGCTAACATTTTTTCCCAGTTCCCACAGCATAAATTCCAGGCATCAGTTGAAGTCAATTTTATGGCACACGCAGCATGCTATTTATAACTTTCTGAATCACTCTGCCATCTTGATTTGCTTTATTTGCATACAGCAGGATACTCATTATAATAATATTCTTCATTTCCATATTGTTATATGGCCATCAGCATAAACCATGGCTAGTTATTCTATTCCTCGGTTACTGCTAGCAGTATGTTTGTTTCTAAATTGCAAACACTCTACACGTGGCCTCTCATTGTGCAAATTAACTTAACTGCAGCACAGCGGTGTTCTGAACCCCAGCCACTTTCTGTTCTTTATACTACACAGTAAAATAATTATGTACCATACTCATGCTCATGCGTAAGATATGATTTCTGTGATTTTTGTGTTCTTTGTACTACACAGTAAAATAATTATGTACCATACTCATGCTCATGCTCATGCGTAAGATATGATTTCTGTGATTTTCCTGAATACTGTTACCTGAAACACAGTATACCTGTTCAGTATACATGTATACCTGTTCGGTATACATACAATCCATGCGGAATGTACAGCAGATATAAATCTTTTAAATACGTGTATCTCATTAAAAAAGCTGATAACTATCCTTTCAAAATATATGTAAACCACAAAGGAGAGACCTTGACTAAGCAAAATTTTTATTCAGAAGCAGAGGTAAGAACTGATTAAAGTAGATACCTTAAAAAAAAGGAGACAAGCCTGTATAAGCCCATTTGTACATCAAGGCAGAAGCTTTACAATGAAGATGGTGGAAGAAAAAAGTAATGCTTTGAGGTAGGTGAATGCTTCTGATTGATACTAAACTTTTAAGCATTTAAATATTGGGGAGATAATCAATTCACCAACTATGATGTGCCTCTTTTGACTCACTAACAGGAGGGGTAAATATATTAGTATTAGTTGAATAATTTACTTGAAGAAGAGCAACAGTCTTTATTTATACTCAACAACAGGTTGAACCTCTACCAGATGCAACTACTGGAATAAAATAGAGAATGCCTGTATGGCCTTGCATAGTACAGAAGCAGCAAGGATTCACAAAACGTGGCAGTTGAGAAGCATTGCAAATTACAACTGAGCAACACAGAGTGCTCAGTGTTTCTGATCCGTATGTACATGTGGCATTCAGTGGATGTGGCTGATGTAGATTAAGCCCACATATGCCACGCATGACTTTGTCCCTTGGAAAGCCATTTAGTACTGTGATTCATAGAAGCCTGTGCTATACAACACCCCAGCAGAGGAGTATAAGTGCACGATTATTAGCTGTGTGCACATCCATTGTTTGCTATGGGAAAGCAACAGGCTGTTAATGGAACAGAACAGACCTGCACCCAACCTATGCAGGTCTGTACTCTGTGCTTACAGCCTGTTCTGCGAGGCACCCATGCATAGTCATTCCAACTGTTCATGGAAAAATTAGGGACATTCACTAGAGCATTTAATAAGATACAACACCATGTAAATTAGGCACACCTCTGAATCCTACACTGGCTGAGTTGCACATATCTACAGAACTGAGCAGAGAGCTCCTTCCTAATATGTTAAACATCTATGAATGATAGGTTTAGTCCAGACCTATACAAGTCTTACTTTTAAAACATTTTGTTAGATTTATCTTTACAAAATAGGCCAGCTTTATCTGTTAGCTAGTAGAAATATTAAACACAGCAGCTATGCATAACATAATTCGGCAGCTTATGATCCACATCTCTCAACTGTACAGATTTTTGCAGGATGTCCAGATTTTTGTCTCATATTTTGATCTGTTCCTCATAAAATTTGTGATTTTCTGACAATTCACAGTGATGATCTGAGGACTAAAGTCATTAAATAATGATCTACATTTGTGTTTCAGACTTCATGTCCTTCTGAAAAAAATGCATGATAAGACAAATCCTGTTATTCTAGCAACTTTCTTAGTTTGTAAGCACAATATTTAAAATTTGTCCCTATTTTTGGGCCTTTGTTCCTCCATTATGTCAGGCATTGTTCAGATTTTTTGAGCTAAGAGGATGAGAGGTATGCGTATAACAACAAATATTTAGCTCTTTACTTGATTTAATGCCGTAGTTCTCTACTACTCAGACCGCTGTATATCAGCTGAGACACATGCCCCTGTCTAGAGACTTAAGAGGAACTCTAGCACAGTTTGAGTAATTTCAGCAAGAAAATGTGCCTTTGAGTAGCTTTGGAGGACCGATAGAATTTAGACATAAGTCCAGGTACAGATTCCAGCAGAAATGGAAGCAAGAACAAATTAGGAAGAACTTTCAGTGAAGATGGCTGATAATATCACAGTACAAAGGGTTACTCACGACAATACCATAAGCAGAAATACCTTGATCTTTATAATATACAGGACACTTTGTGACCATGAGTCTAAAATGAAAGCAAGAGGCAGCGCAGTGATACAGTTTAACTAGAGTGCTCCTAGTAAATTTACAGCGAGAGCCACGTACTCAGGAGTTTCAAATTATTGGATAAGCTCACCCAAGCTATTAAAAAATGCTAATAGTTTACTGGTTGTCATAACTTGTATATGGTGACTAGAAGAAATAATGGGCATATGCTGACATAATTTCAGGTGTAATACTGCCTCTCTCATATTCTTTCTGTGACATAGCACACATCTGTGTTAATGTGAATCTTTTTTGACTGATATTCTGCTATATTTTCCATAACAATCCCCATTCTAACTTTTATGGATGCTTGATCCTACTTTTACTGTGTTTTCAATTCTCCCAAAAACAATAATGTTTTTTGATATCACTTGACAACATAAGGAATAAAAACCTACAAACCCAATGTTGCCTGCGTTACAAAGTATGTATATTATATGAGAAAGGAAAATGAAAAAAAATATATATATTTTTATCTATTTAGGTTTATGCTTCAGTAACATAGTGTGCCAGCCTAAGCCTACCAGTACAGTTAAATCCTGCCACAGAATGGTATCCTCAGGGTATCACAAGCTGGTAAATGCAATCAAACATTTCAGAATATTTTATTTTACTTCTAGATATATTTTATACTTTGGATGTCTATATCGATTTTATTTTCTGTTTTATCTGTTAAGTTCTGGAAGAAAGCCACATAACTTCAATTTAATGGTCTCCCCGATTTTAATATGGCACATTTTGTCTTGAACAACATTAGTCCTTAATATGCTTCTTTAGAAATATTCAGATGTTTCTGTGCTCAAACAAAGGGGTATTCAATTTCTAATAACTTCTACCTTGGAGCTATAGGTGACAGAGCCAAGTATAAATACAGGACATCAGTTTCTGATCGCTCAAGGGTGAAGATCTCATAGGGATGGTAATGTCGACTGGAATTAATGAGAAGTTAAGCCAAAGGTCTGTTGCTGACTTCTTTGTTTCATAATTACCAGACCAAGGATGATGCAACGCATTGGCATTTTGGATAGCTAAATATCTATTGGTTTTACAGAGGGTTGGGGGGAGGGAGGAGGAGACAGAGAAGGTGACACACACTATTGCAATGTGGCAAAATTATGAAGACGTACTACTGTAGTCTGTTGTATAGGATGTCTTGTAGAGCCTGTCTGTAAATGACATTGAGATGTACTGTGAAAATATCAGGAAATGTGTAAGAAAAGATGGTACAAATCTCAATAGGCATAGAGAAGCATCTATTAAAATCTGACAATATCAGAATTCAGAAATATTGTGGCGGAAATCCTCTAAAACTGTTTACATGGACTTTAATCTATAAAAAATGTATCAACATAGAATCAGTATAAACTTGCAGGAACTGCAAATTACATGAAGCAGAGATTCTACAGAGGGAGTGAAATATTTGTAGGAATTAAACACACACACACACACACACACACACACACACACACATGCACAGAGACAGATAGACAGACAGGCATACACATGTGCGTGTGCACACACACACACACACACACACACACACACACACACACACACACACACACACACACACACACACACACACACACACATCATGCAAATCAAAGCAGATTTATAAATATACATATAAGATTTTGCAGCTGAACACATTCTAAATTACAAAAGCATTATTGACAAGAGGGCTACATTATGCTGGTTTGAAAAGACCTTCAAATGTCACTTAATCTCAACAATCACATTCCTGGTCTGCTTACTACCCATTAGCCCCAACATAATCTAAGTCATACGGCATGCAGGGCATCAAACAAAGGGTGACACAATTATTCATCTGTATCCAGTATATTTTCTTGTAAGATATACATCTGGGGCTGATAAATTGTGAATTAAGCAATAAGACAAAAGAAGGTATATGTAAATGTAAAACGACATTACTTCTGGGCTAAGGCAAAGCTTGACATGCAGCTGAGTGCTTTAATCTTACTACTTGATAAGAAACATTCATTGGAGTACCTTATTCCTTCTATGCAGTGATCCATTTCAAATAATAACTTTGTTTGTCTTTGATCTAAACAGTGGTATAATGGTTCAATATCGTTACTGTGTGTGATTCATTGGCTAGTTATCCAACATAAATTTGCACAATGATTGTATAAAATGCTATGTGATACTCCCAAGCAGGGATTCACGGTCAGGAATGCTGTAGAGCAGCTTGCATCACACCATAAGTTGCTTTAGTCTGCCATTTACAGATTCATACTAATTCACAGCTCTACTAGGACAACATCTCATGAAGTGGGAATTTGCATAGCAATGAAACACTCAGTTGCAGAAGCTGAGAATAGCTCAGTTCATTATACTTCCAACCCATGCTCCTATCAGACCATGCAGACGCACACATTCCTCTCAGCATAGTCTCTCTCATACACACACACACACACACACACACACACACACACACACACACACACACACACACACACACACACACACACACACACACACACACACACACACATACAGTGAAGATGCTCTTCTTCATCCTGCCAAGATTACCTCCATTAAAATGCATAGATGGACTCCAAAAAACACCAGCATATACTTACACATTTTCAGCACTACTCTGTTTGGTAAACTTGCACAGTAAGACTATGGCCAATATCTGTACCACATAATTGTCCATACAGAGTAGCACATCAGGCTGCTTAAGGCACTTATTAACATATGCCCCACACACTGATTACTGCATATACGTGCGACTGTGAAACCTTTGCTGAAAAACTTCACTAGTGAGCTGAGGCATCAGTGTAAATTGTAAAGGTTTGCATAGTATGCAAATCACACAGCTCTAACCTGCATAGTACACAAGTCGACAACAAATATTACCATTTCTGTGTCGTATGTCTTAGGTCTGAAAGGAAAGAGCTAGTTTATGTTGATAATTTTCTAACCTTCTAGAATTAGCTTTAACTGTTTTCAAAACAATATTTTTTCTTTAATTAAGTTCACTCATTCTATGATATATGTTTTGTCATATTCTTGATCATGGAGGAGACCTAACCTATCCTAAGAAGCAAAGGGGAAGATGCAAAGTAACTAGTCTTGGAAGGGATATTGGTCCATCACAGTTTAATTTAGATAAGTTTTATATTCATTATTTTGAAAATCACATTACTGGTATGATACTTAAAACCAGAGTACAATGCCACAGTAAGTATATTATACAATTGTAATTCTACATCATGAGAAAGTTCTGCTTATGAAAGAATTTTAGTAGCATTATATAAATATACTCAATGATCACCCTACAATGTGCTGAATACAGTGTAATGATCACATTCTTGGACCTAGATACCATAGTCTTACTAATAAATTGTGCAACGAAAAAGCATTTTCTTACAATACTGGCCACATGGTGATCGAAGTACAGTTTGCTGTATACACAGGTCCCAAGTAGTACATCATATATACGAATGGATGTTTTTTATATGTAGCAGAACAGTAAATTGTGCTACCACACAGCAACACTGTGTACATTGCTCCCATGAGAGGTATAAGGAGGCTAAGTGGAGGGTAGGCTTGCGACCACCAGATGAAATTAAATGTGTTAAAATGTACATTTAAAAAAAGAAAACAAATACCTCAGCTATATTATTTTCACAAAGTATGCTATGTTTTACAATGAAACATCTTTTTACAGGATCCCTATTGAAATGTTGGCACTCAAAATGCTGACTGCCCAAAACCCAAAACAAAAAACAGACTGAAAACACAGGAGAGGAGCGAAAATTGAAAATTGCTCTTCTCCTTTAAACTTCGTTTTCTGGGGCAAGCCTCCCTTGCACCCCTCCCTGGAACTTATATATACTAACTCTGAGATTGCCATGCCATGGAAAAAAGGGAATATTCAAAGAAGTGGCATATAGGACTTAATATATACAAGTCCGATCTTTCAGCCATTCAGTCTTCATCATTCAGGATTCACCCTAGCGGGTCCCAACATTTCAAATAGTTCCAAATAGCAAAAATATATAGTCCTTTCACATTAACTGTCCATAGCACAGTGAAATTTATATATTGTAATACATGCAACATAGCTTTTAGGCTATTATAAAACTACAGAACAGAAAATGGGACTGAAAAAACAGTGGGGCTATTTGCACGTTTATTGGCTATTTGCACATTTATTTCTATTTTTCATAATTCCCTTTGTTGTGTGCCATTTTAGTGTCACACTTAACTACCCAGATTACTGCTACCTTTTCAGTGCTATTCCTATTGATACTCCCCCTCCCGTAATATTTCACTAAAGTCCCAAAACATTCATTCAGAAACAGCCACCATGTATATTAATATTGTCTCCTCTAGCCTTTCTCTATAAAAGAATACACAACCATTTTATGAAGTCTTTCTTTGGATGATAGCACGTTATAGCCTCTATTTCCTTTGAGAATTGTCATTGCATTGTTGCGATCCTAGGTTTCATTTTCTTGCTATAGCTGTATAAAACCCTTCTAACAAATTCAAAACTTGGTTATTTCAGGCTAGTATGAAGTAGGATCATAATACGAGGACTTTTATTCACTGTGAATCTTAGTATCCCTACCATTTTCTTCCTGGGCTTTTTGTAGATCATGTCTGTCTGTTGCTTAATGGCAACATCTTTGTCTGCTAGGATGTCCAAAAACCCTTGTATTTGACAAGTACTCATAATTTGTCCATTTTATCCCCTCTGCAGTGATTACTGGCCTTTATTGTGCTACAACAGACCATAATTGATCTTTTTCCTAAATTTACAAGCAAATCATTCTCAGTTGTCTATTTCTTGACTTTTTCAAATGACCCTTGCATGCTTAAGCAACTTTTTTCATATGCTATATAAGTTGCGATTTTTATATCAGTTGCACATTTTTCACACCAGCACCAAGCTGTTATGAATATGTTACATGCACAAGTATTGAAAAGAGTAGTGGTTCTGAAATCAAGACTTGGAACTTTATGTTTTTATTGGGAAATCTCCCACCTCTCCATTAAACCGAACTGTAGACTGCCTTCCAACTTCCCAGTGATGGATACATGCAATCAGTTTCACATTAACATCAAGTACTCACAACTTGTCTGTCAGCAGACAATGCACTGTAACAAATGCAGAGGTAAAATATAAAAAGATGTCTGCATGAAAGTCTTTGCCCAAGGAATTTGTCCATAAAACAGAAAGCTTGTTTCACTAAATATACTGTTACTGTTTATACAATGTGTCCAGTCAGCATTCTAAATTGTAGTTATTTATAATCCACACACACCTTTTTTCTGGCTCAACATGGGAGCACTGGGTCGCTAAGTGAATTTCTTACAGCCATGCAGCAGGCAACTGAAGGTTGAGGGACTCAAATCCTACAGTACAGCGAAAGTAGCTTGCTGATAGCTTATAGTGTTACACCTCTGCACTAGTTTCCAGTTGTAGGACACATTTGTTTCGTGATGCCACAAACTATTTAAGCACTTTATATATGTGTATATATATAAGCATCACTCATAAGCTTCATACTTTATGCTGCAAACAAAGATTTCTAAGTAATTATTAAGCTAGCTGCCCTGTCCTAAAGGAGAGAATCACCCCCTGTAACTTGTGTCTCTGAGGTAAACACCTTAACTATTATATCAAACTTTAATCCATTGAGAGATATAAGGATTTAAATCTCTTAAGATTACTCTAAGTATACATACCTTTATTCATAGTGGAATATGGGGTTTGCCTCTTTTTAAGCAGTGGGAGTTCAGCATTGCCTATGCTTCTGCTAAAACAAAAACACACAACAGAATCAAGCTCAGCGTTTAAATCCTCTAATTGTGTATTGTTTATCACATCATTTACAGGAGCCTTTGAGATCTTGAAGATTCGTTTATTTTTCAGCACAAGCTGCAGTCCATTTTGTACTATAATTTATTCAGATTACTTCCAGAAAGGCTTTACTGTGGTGGTGGTGCCGTGGTAGCATTGTCGTCTCACAGTTAGATGTCGCCCGTTCGATTCTCAGTTAGAGCGTCTTCTGTGTGGCGACATGCGTGAATGGGCATTCCTTCACTGAAGGTTGTGCGTTAGGCCCAGCAAGCCAGCACGTAAAAATCTACTGCCAATCATTAGCGGACCGGAGTTCCGTTGTGGCGGCCCCTAACCGGGAAAAGCCGAAAGACACAACAACTTCCAGAAAGGCTTTCATTTTTGCACACCTTTTAAAGTTTTTATTTGTTTGCTAACTACAACTTTAGTTTCTGTGCTTGTGCCTGTTGTAACCA